>NC_092819.1:20830000-20855000 GCF_023375885.2 Dermacentor andersoni
AAAAAGATTCAGAATACGTCATTGTTTTCTATCTTGGCACACATACCTCCTGTGCATCGTCAACACGCGAGATGTATGGTGGTGATTTTCTCAAAAGTGTTTGAAGGTAGTGATTGCGATAAAATGTGGAACAAACGAAGGCACGGCAGCTGCCGGCGCGTAGCAGTTAGGGAAAGGTTAAGCTCGGACTTCATGTAGGATGCACTGGACGTGAGGTTGTAGCCTGACGATATGAAACGTGCGCTACGATTTTGTATTTCTACTAGTTGGTTAGTTGAAGTGACACTGCCCTGATCCCACATGAATCAGGCGAGTTTAAGAAGTGAGCAAATGTACGTAGTGTACAGTAACTTTTTTAATGGAAGTGGTGCTGAGAAGTTTCGTTTGATGTGTACTAACTTTCGCTTAGCGTTTGCAGTGATTGAATCTATATTATCCTTCCACGTTAGGTTACTGGTGATGATAGCACCCAGGTATTTGATTAACGAGACATTGGAAAGGCCAGTATTATTGAGGGTCTAATTTGGGCACGTTGATGAAGGGCGAGACACGCGCATGCATTTACATTTCCATACTTGCGGCAGCGTATACAGGGTGTTTCAGCGAACACTTTCAAAAATCTCACCAGTTTCAAAAAAAACGACACCAGTTTCGAGATATTAATTCCGAACCTTTGCGGAGTAATGCATTGGCGTTCCAGTTACTTGTGTGTGTGAATGCATGAAACAACCTTTTGTTAACAAATTAGCTGGAACGCCAATGCATTTCTCCGCAAAGTTCGGGAATCAATATATCGAAACTGATGTCATCCTGAGAATTCGTTCCAAGTGAATCCTCCTTGGGAACTCCACGGCTATAATTTGTAAATTGCAATATGGGCTATAAGATAATTAGCTAAATAGTTATTAGTAAAATTTTGTTAATTATTCGATTATGCATTTGAAATTTTTGTGCAAGTAATGTGCGCCTAGACTTGTGATATCTGCCGCAGGCAACCTTTAAAGATTTTTGAAAGTGTTCACTGAAACACCCTGTATATAGGCTACACAGACCGTTGCGTCAACGATAGGACGAGAGAACACCGAGCTGTCGGTCAAGAATAAGATTAGTGCACATTTATCTACGGACTGCGATTCCTGGATGTGTGGGCCAGATTATTTTATTTTTTATTTATTTATTGATACTGCAATCCCACTTTGGGGATTTTGGCAGGAGGGTACAAATGTTGAAAAGATCACAAAAAAAAGGCAACCGACAAATACATAGATACATCAGAGTAAATAAACTAATATAAACTGAAATAGAAGGCATACGGTAACTACTAAGTTAGACACGATGTAAACAAGGTAAGTGAAGGCTGTTGAACTTGGGTGTTAGTAAGCTGGTTCCATTCAGTTATTGTCCGCGGAAAGAAAGAGTATTTAAAGGAGTTGTTACATGTGTGAAACGGAGCAATTGTTAATTGGTGTCTTTGTCTAGTGGCATACCCGGATGAAAAGGTTATTACATCTGAAGTGTCTAATTTATAGTGCCCCTTTACAATCTGATACATAAATTTTAGCCTAGATGACCGGTTTCTTTGTGTTATTTGTGGCAAGTTTGCTCTGGTTAAAAGGGCAGAAACAGAAGAACGTCCAAAGCTGTTATATATGAATCGCACACCCTTTTTCTGTACGCTTTCAATCTTGTTAATATTGGTCCTAGTGAAGGGGTCCCAGATTATGGCTGCATAATCTAATGATGGGAGAATAAGCGCTTTATATGCGGTCATGCGGACATCAGGAGTGGTAAATTTTAAAGCTCTTCGTAAAAAGAACAACTTACAGTTTGGATTTCTTACGACATAATCAATGTGTTTAGTCCAGTCTAAGTTACTTGTTATCCAGAGGCCCAGGTATTTGTAATGAGGTACTTCGTGAAGAACACTGCTGTTGATAGAATAGACAAAGGTTAATGGTCTTTTTTTGTGAGTAACTCTCATGAACACTGTTTTTTCATAGTTTATACACATTTGCCACATATCACTCCACTGAACAATTTTGTTGAGTGCATCATTTAAAAGAATTTGGTCAGCTGTACTGTTCACTTCAGTGTAAATCACGCAGTCATCGGCATACAATCGTATTTTGACAGGAATGTTGCAGACAATATCATTAATAAACAAAAGAAAAAGAAGGGGCCCAAGCACAGACCCCTGGGGAACGCCTGAGTCCACACCAAGAATTTCCGAGGTTTCTCCATTAAAGACAACAAACTGTTTTCGATTGTTAATGTATGCGGCAATCCAGTTTAAAAGTTGCTCGTTATTTAATATTGTCCCTAATTTGTGCAATAACTTCTTATGAGATACTTTATAAAAACCTTTTTTAAAGTCCGTAAAAATTACATCGGTTTGTTTTCCGTTATTAATTGAAAGTGCAAAGTCATGTATAGTTTCTGCTAGCTGGGTACACGTAGAATAACCTTGTCGAAATCCATGTTGATACTTTGTTAAAATGTGATGTTTGTCAAGAAACTGCGTTATGTGGTTATGTATAATATGTTCTAAAAGTTTACATGCAGTACAGGTTAAGGAAATCGGACGATAGTTCTTTGTGCAGTCTTTCCTCCCATTCTTATGGACAGATTTTACTCGGGCGATTCCTCAGTCGTCCGGAACTTGCCCCTCAGATAGTGATCTAGAGAACAGAACACACAAGTATCTTGAGACCCATTCTGCGTATCTCTTTACAAATGCGTTTGGTATGTCATCTGGCCCTGGGGACTTCTTTACATCGAGTTTTAAGAGCATATTCAAAATTCCAGCTTCACTAACTAGAACATCTGGTATGGGTGGGAAATTTGCGTCAAAAAGTGTGGTAAAATATCATTATCAACAGTGAAGATGCTCTTAAATTGCTCATTGAAGGCATTTGAGATTTTTTTTTGCGTCATCTACTTGTACACCTTCGATATCAAAGACATCACAGTCGCTAGAAGTCGGGCGTATGTGCCGCCAGAATTGCTCGGGGGACGTGCGTATAAAGTTAGGTACGGACTCTCCGAAATACCGTTGTTTGTCAGTTCGTACTTGTGTTTTTAGTTGTAATGTAACATCCGCTATTTTCTGCACAGTATAGGAAGAGTTTGTAGATTTTTCTTTTTTCTTTAGCCTCTTGAGTTGCCTTTGTAACCGCAATGTGTCCCGAGAGATCCAGGCGTTTTTGCGCTTCAACTTCTTTACAATACGGGGAACATATTTGTCGATGGATTCTTTTACAATTATTTTGAATCAATTATTTTTACAAATATTTTGAACAGATCTTTCCAATATCCGCATACTTGGTAGAAGGAAAAGTTCCTGGGCGCGGGAATTATTGGAGGCTTACTTTATCAATATGAAACGTGAAGTCTGTGTCAGCGATACGTCTGTGGCAACACGTAGCACATAACACCAGTTCTTGGACTGTATGATTGGATAAAGATCCAACTTTGCTTCTGATTACTGTGTGCAAACGTACTAGGGCACCTTGCCACCTTACCCGCCGTGGTTGCTCAGTGGCTATGGTGTTGGGCTGCTGAGCACGAGGTCGCGGGATCGAATCCCGGCCACGGCGGCCGCATTTCGATGGGGGCGAAATGCGAAAACACCCGTGTGCTTAGATTTAGGTGCACGTTAAAGAACCCCAGGTGGTCAAAATTTCCGGAGTCCTCCACTACGGCGTGCCTCATAATCAGAAAGTGGTTTTGGCACGTAAAACCCCAAATATTATTATTATTACACCTTGCCACCTTCTCCTATAACTGCGATACCATCCGCTTCCAATAAACTTAGTTGCAAGTGACGCACTTTCCTGCCTTGAACTTTTTCCGCCCTCGGTTACGTCTTAACATTGCGCAATACATTTAGATACATTTAAATCCATTTTCCATTTGTTGCACCCGATAAAGAAGGCATGCGAAAATTCTTGAAGTTCAGTGACATCGTTATCCTTCGTTATTAAGCGATAAGTTACGCAATCGCCTGTGAATAAGCGTATGGTTGAAACAAGGCTATTAGGTAGGTCATTAATATAGATCAGACAAAGTAGAGGCCCAATTACGGAACCCTGTGGAACACCTGATTGTACTGGAGCAGTAGGTGAGTCATGATTGTTAGTCGAAACGAAATGCGTACGATCAGATAGGAAAGCCCGAAACCAATCAAGTGCAAGTAGATCAATGTTAAGGAAGCTTAGTTTGTAAAACAATAGCGAGTAATTCACTTTTCCGAAACTTCAGCAAAATCAAGAAAGATGCAGTCGGTGGTATATCCGGAGTGAAGGGATAAGTGTAAGTCGTTGATGAAGAAAAAGTAGTTGCGTCTCACAGGAATAAAATTTTCGAATGCCATGTTGTGCTGGAGTAAAAAAAAAAAAACTGTCACCAAGAAACGTGATGAGGTGGGCAAATATGATATGTTCTAATATCTTACACAGGATAGATGTAAGTGAAACTGGGAGGAGATTACGTGTGTCAGGTGGTGCTCCAGATTTGTGGACGGGGATGATTCTGCCTGTGAGCCAGTTTTGGAGAAGAATTTTGGAGCGACTTCACGAGTAGAAGCTCTAGGATAACAGAAGAATATTCGATAGCGTTTTTCAGGAACCTAATAGCTACGGCGTCACCGCCACACGAAGAAGAAATATTAATTTTCTTGGTCAAGCAGCGAATTCCTTCTGAACTAACAATAATCGGATCCATCGGCAAGTGGTTGGCCACTGGCAGTGCTGGTTGTTACGTATTAGACACGTCGGAAAAGGCTGTGATAAAGACTTCGTTTAGTAGTGAGGTACATAGATGTTCAGGAATTCGAACCCTTTGTTGTGTTAATAGGCTCACTTTACCTGCCCGGTTACCTCGGACCGTTCTCCATAACTGTTTGGTATGAGATTCAAGCATGCAAGTAAGAACTGAGGGAAAGAAAGAATGTTTCGTCAGTCCTAGTTCCCTTGTGTAAGCAGCTGCTGTACTTTTGTAACGTGACCAACGACTAGCAAATCGTGACAGCCGAGCAACACGAAAAAAATTTTTTTTTTTCCGGTTAGATAAATGGCTCAAAATGTACCACGGGGCATTAGAGTTTAAAAACACCTTCCTCTGTGGGACATGGTTGTTTATTAGCTGAATCACTTTACGCTTAAGCAGTTTCCAGTTCTCTTGTGCAGTTCGGTTGAGATATAACAAAATAAATTCGTCCAGGAATGAGCATGTCTTCACCCGATAATCTGGCACCGGGCGCACCTTACAGAATGACGCAATGTATTGTGGGACAGCATCCTGAAAAAATAGAAGGCGAAAGAACAGTAAGAGTTGCCACATGTGATGTTTCACATGGAGCTGGTTCTTCCGCATCGGCAAGGCTGGACGTTCTGATTTTTGCTTTGTGATGTGCTTCTAATTGTTTTTCACAAACGGTGTTGGAGAAGATGAAAGATAGCAACACTGTTGAGCACGTCGAATAGCATTAGCTTATGCAGATCACATTCGCAGCCATGTTGTACCGTTGAAACGTCGGCAGCGTTGCAGAAAGGTTATCACCATTCACTGAGGTTTACAGGCTGAACAAACAATGGTTCTATCTACACACCTAGTATACTACAAATGAAGCTGCAGGAAGTGCAGCAACCGGAAGGACTTTACATGTATACACCGAAGAAGTGATATTAAGCTTGCGTATCACTTTAGTACGTATATCTGAAGCAGAAGCGAACGGCATATTTTAAACGGGTTTTATTGGATCTTTTATTGTTTTTAATTTGATACCACGGCCACATTCTTTAGCATGAAAACGCGCCGTATGCCCGAAACGGCAGCTGGTCGCGCAATTTTCTTTGAAAGTGCCATCGAGAGGAGGCTCGAAAAGCAGGTGCACACGCTTACATAGAACAACGTAAACTGTGGCCTCATGGAAACAACTGTACTAAGTTAAAAGGGCGCTGTAGAATTTGGTCATCCTGAAAGTGTGCTAGCATCGGGTTAATCCATCTTACACTTGCGCAGCCTAAAACCAACGCGCGCAATGCTACGCGATGCCACCCCGAAAATACGGGCGATAGACGTCCCATATTTTCGAAGGATGAAGCAGAACCAGTTTACCAGGCCTTTATTTTCAGCACAAAGTTCTTTGCATTAGAGGTGCTTTGTAATTGGCTGGCAACTGCGCACCCAGAAAAGCCAAGATGGTGGCAAGTGACCAAGTTTTATAACAGGCCAAAAACATACTATATATCCTCAAAAAGAGCTAACGTTGGGTCTGAATATACCCCAATACTACACACTACTTGCCAGACGCAGAAAAGTCAGCATGACGAACGAGCAGCAACAAAGGTGAAATAGCTGGAGCTTTCCTTCTTTAATGATTAAAGAATGTCACGGAGCTCAGCGCCAGCTGGGTTTTCCCGTTATGAGAGAAATAAAAGACGAGGGCTCCCTCTCGCTTGAGTTATTAAATAACCCAAGCGAGAGAGGCACATTCAAATGATGTTCAGGCACGCCTTGAAGAGCGAGAAAGAAGAGGGAATTAATTTTCAGGCATGAACGGATAACTGCACACATTTCTGTCTCTTGTTCATGCGTTGTTGTTTTTCTTGTTCTTTGGGCTGTTATGACGGGTGCTTTACCGGGCGACTAAGCCAAAAATTGGGTAATATACGTTTATTTCTTTGTGTCTGGACGCATTGCTCCTCCATTAGAATTTACTCTGAAGAGTAGCTTGCCGTTTCCTAACAGTTCACTGATGCAATCCGCAAAGGCTGTGCAACGGAATATTTTAGGCCTGTAAACAAATGTTTGCTAGTTAGGTCTCTTCTTTCTTGCACACTTAAACCGTTTTCTATATAACATCCATTGGCTGCATAAAATGTCGCTGTGCTGTTTATCTTGCTTGTTCTCACACGGATGCATACCATGAGAGATTTCTCGCTAGTGCACAAACACACGCATACGCGCATGTACCCATGCATGCACAAGCACAACACACACGCACGCACAACGCACACATACGCACACGCACACAAAGCGTGAGAACGAGAGAAAGAAACAGCGGACGAACAGACGCCGTGACGGACGGACGGACGGACGGACGGACGGATGGGTGGATTTCTTCCTTTTTCTTACTTGTGAATATTACTGCAAAGTGCTGCATGTGATTGCTGAAATACTTGGAAATAAAAAATTTAAAGCTCGGCTTCGAGTTGTCAGCGAGGTTTTTCAAAGAAGGACGAGATCAAGAGAAACGAGGAGAGGTAGGACTGGTGAGCGTCTGCCTAACCTGCTACTCCTCACTGGGGTAACGGGAAGCAGGAGATAGAGAGACGGAGAGATGTAGGTGGCACGTGAGTATGACATAGTGCAATAAACTACTTTATACCCCGCAGGGGCGTCTGCGTCAGAAAGCGTTTAGTGTGTTGCGACACCACGTACCCAAGCACACGAAGATTGGACCCTCCCTCGTTTAACCGCGCGTGGCTTAGCCCTGTCCGGTGAAAAGGGGATCCTGGGCGTTGAGCCGATGCTGAGTGTCAGGTCCTTAAAGCCCCTCGGCGGAGGCAACACACCCTTTTGTCCTCGGCTTCACGTAGACGGCACCCCCGGACTGACCCACCCGGGGGAAATCGGTAGTTGCCTTTTCCTGTCTCTCTCTCGATCTCTCCCTCCAGCTTTCGTCTTTCTCTCACTTTCCATCTTTCCAGTCTTCTCCTGGCTTCCCTTTACTTCCAATTTTTCCAGGCAGCAAGGGTTAACCTTGTGTGAATAGCCAACCTAGGTTGATAAAGGAGAAATGAGACATCCATCCGTTAGGTGGATGTCTCACGGGTGGATGTCTCATTTCCCTTTTATCAATTACTTCCCTCCACCTTGCGGGTTTCCGCAGAACTACTACATCAAACACTTGGCTTTGCTTCGTGTTGTCGATAAATTCGACTTCGCCCTGCCATCTGCTAGCCGCCTTTTTGGCAGAAATGCCGAGGCTAGGCAAAGAGGAAACGAATTTATTAGAAATGAATATTAGTATCGAAGAGATTGAGAGGGCCATTGAGGAACTAGGCTCGGGCAAATCTCCTGGTCCGGATGGGATTACCGCGACATTTTACAAGGCGTTCAAGACAGATATGGCAATAGCATTGCTTGAAGTTTTTTCAGAGGCACTCGAGCGGGGGTCTTTACCTCCATCGTTCAATCGTGCGCACACAGTACTAATCCCAAAAGGCAAAGATAGAAGTACGTTACTTAAAGTAACAGGATACAGGCCAATCACGTTGACAAATGTAGACTACAAGGTTTTCATGAAAGTTCTTGCAGCAAGGCTGCAGGGAGTTATACGGAAGTTAGTTGGGCCGCATCAGACATGTGGCATCAGGGGTAGGAAAATATTTACAAATATTCATACAGCTAGAAGCATTTTAGAATATTGCGATAACGCTCTTTTCAAGGTAGCGATGCTGCAAATAGATCTAGCTAAGGCTTTTGACATGGTACCACATAGTGTTCTCTTTTTATTAATTAATTATGTAGGACTTGGTTCCATCATCTGTAAAGGCATCAAAATGGCATATCAAAGCTCTGGTACCAATTTAATTGTTAATGGTGAACTCTCACAACGCATACAAGTACTCTCTTCCGTTCGACAGGGTTGTCCGTTAAGTCCTTTACTTTTTGCTTTATTTCTGGAGCCACTCTGTAGAAAAATAGTTAATAGTACAGAAATCAGGGGTTTTAAGATACACTCCTGTGAAGTACGTGTTCTTGCTTATGCCGATGACGTTGCCCTATTTGCTGAAGATAGGGAGAGTGTTAGCGCACTATTAAGAATTACTGAAAGGTTTTGCGAGAAAAGCGGCAGTGAAATCAATAAGCAAAATAGTATTGGTCTCTGGCATGGCCATTGGGATGTCACGCCCGGTGTTTTTGAAAATATTCGGTGGCTCACGACACCTAGCACTTACCTGGGGGTGCCTTTGGATGGGTATCGTGAGAACGAGTCACTCTGGCTCGGAAAAACGGATGAAATGCGTGCGATGGCTAAAGCATGGGGTGGCCGCGAATTGTCGATTTTTGCGCGTGCCACTATTTGTAACGTTTTTCTCGCTGCGAAAATTATGTATCTTCTGCAGGCACTGTATTGTACACGTAAGCAGATTCAAAAATTTCACCGAATCTTTGCCACGTTTATCTGGTGTTCTACGTGGGAGCGAACATCAAGGACAAATTTGTTTCGTCGAGTAAAGAAAAGTGGTCTGTCGGTGTGCCACTTGTTTCTTCAGCAAGTTGTATCACGTTTCATATTGATAAGGGACGAAAGAGACCCGTTTTTGTGCAGTTTTTTTCAAACCATGTTAGCAGTTGCTATGCCTGATTTTTTTGTTTCTTCAGCCATTGGCCCTCATTACACAATTTCAAGGTTCTTGCGTGAAGTTGTAACGTCCTATCGTTTCCTTAGGGCGCGATTCTCTCTTGAGTACCTCTCCAATGTAAAAAGAAAGCGTCTTATGAAGGATCTCATTGAAAGTGTGTTCCCTGTTCCATTGCATCGGTTAATGTTTCAAGAAGGGCCTGGGCAAGACGTACTTAAAAGGGTTAAAAATATGTGGATACCGGCAAACGTTAAAACATTCTTCTTCAAGCTTCACACGGGAACCTTGCCTGTTAAAACGTGGTTGGAGGAAAGAGGAATTTATGTGCCATGGGGAAGCAGATGCTTTCTGTGCAACAAAGCTGAAACGATCGAACATGTTTTTATTGATTGTAATAATGCCATATTCTTTTGGGATATATTACAGAGAACGTTGAAGATAGACCTACCCCTCAATCCACATGGCATTCGTTTTTTGCCACCTGAACACGATTTTGAACAGATGGATGTCATCTTTTTACTTGGAATGCACGCAGTCTGGCGTAGGCTGTTGGCATATAGACATTGTGATGTTAATGGCCGCACGTTGTATGAATATTTTGTGGAACTGGTCGTGAAGGTACGTGACGTGTACAAGACGAAGGACTGTGATGAAGCTGTGGTGTCAATGCTCGACACTTTGACACATATAAAACGAGTGTGATCTATGATCACAAACTCTTTTTAAGCTTGTAGCCAAGCTGGAAATAAAGAAAAAAAAAAAAGCCTGGTTAGCTCAGATGGTAGAGCCGCTGCCCCGGAAAGGCGGTGGTCACGGGTTCGAGTCCCGGACCAGGACGAATTTTTCTTCAACTCTGAGGCTTTTCTTTCCAGGAACCCGTATGGGTTTCCTTTGTAGCAATTGCTACTAACGGGTGGATGTCTCATTTCCCCTTTATTAATTACTTCCCTCCACCTTGCGGGTTTCCGCAGAACTACTACACCAAGCTAGGTTATTTCATATTTGGTTATAGTGATAACGTACAGCTCGCGTTTGCAGGACCTATTTTTACAGTCCTTGTAGCATCCCCTTGTAGGGTTCCACGGTGGGTGGCTGGCGTTATTGCCGCAAATTACATTCCTCTACGGCAAGCTCTTTCCCTTCCCTCCCTGATCGCCCTCAGAAAAGAGGGCGCACCGAAGATGTATTCCAGTTTTTCGGACGCCGAGTCCACAACTTCCTACGCTTCCACGTAGCTCACTCGGAAAAACGCGACAAACCAGTGCGCACCATTTCACCGTTCCTTGTATCAAAGTCTTTGACTGATGTTTTTGGTCCCGGTTATAAGGCGACGAGGATGGCTGCGGTGGTCTCCGCGATAAGAAGCAATACGAGAAACTGCCGAAACTAGTGTCATTTGAGGAGACCCAACTAACAGTTACCCCGCACCGTACTAAGAACACCATCCGTGGCGTTGTGTCGGACGATGATTTGCTGAGGCTGAACTGAATTACTGAGGCTGAACTCCTGGAGGGCTTCAGTGAACAGAACGTCATGAATGTTAAACAAATTAAGATGAGGCGGGATGGCAAAGAGATCCAGACCAAGCACCTTATACTCACCTTCGGTTCAAGTGTCCTTCCCGAGTCCATCGAGGCCGGTTGCATCAAACTTCGTGTTCGGCCATACGTGCCAAATCCCCTCCGATGTTTCAAATGCCAGCATTTCGGCCACAGTTCGCAGAGCTGCCGAGGCCGCCAAACTTGTGTGAAATGCAGTGCCCATGAACACACCTCCGAATCTTGCGAGAACACTCTCCACTGTATAAACTGTGATGGTGAGCACGCCGCGTACTCGCGGTCATGCTCATCCCGGAAAAAAGAAAAGGAAATTGTTACAATCAAAGTCAAAGTAAACAGAAGTTTCAAGGAGGCACGCCGGCGGATTTCATATCCTGCTCAAGAACACCTTTGCCGATGTGACGCGTCAGGGGGCAGCGACACAACGGCTTCCGGCGGCTGTCCGACCCACAAGCAGGGAGTCGGTAGTTACGGCATCTGCCCCCACGGCGGCTGCGGATAGCGCTGCCCCGCCACCCCAGCTGAAGGGGCCATCCACCTCCGAGCAGGTGGCCTCAAAGGTCTCATCCAAGGTGCCGAGGCCTTCACGTCAAACAAAGCGCTAGCGCGTGTCCAGCGCCTCGCAAGAGGCGCTGGACACGCTGGACACAGTTTGCGTATGTTCGAGGTGTGTTTCGAACCTCAAACACACGCAAACTAATTTTCTCCAACAGTACGGTATTTTTTTGTAAAGGCCGTGATGACACTGTCATGTCGTCCGGGGATGTGGCTATTATAGTTGACAAAGGTGTTGCCTGCCGGGAATTAAAACTCCGTACGCCACTAGAGGCAGTTGCTGTCCGAGGGGTGTTGTTTAACAGGCTAGTCACTATTAGCTCTATATATATTCCTCCGAATTACCGACCTAACAAAACAGATATTCAAAACTATATAGATGAACTTCCGGCGCTCTACATAGTTGTCGGCGACTTAAAGGCACATAATACTTTGTGGGGAGGCTCTCGTTGCGATGCTAGAGGTCGCCTAATTGAAAACTTTCTCTCCTTCTCATGAGCATCTATAATTCATAAGAAAGAGCCAGCGTACTAGTCAACATAAATTCCTGGGAATCACTTTAAACTCAAACCTCACGTTTATTCCCCATATTCAAAATTTGAAAATGAAATGTCTGAAAACAGTGAACCTTCTCAAGCTTCTGTCCCACACTACATGGGGTAGGGATCTAAAGTCCAATTTGAACTTATATAACAGTCTTGTTCACTCCCGCCTTGATTACGCAGCAATAATTTATAATTCTGCAACACCAAGTGCATTAAAAATCCTAAACCCCATCCACCATCTGGGTGTCCGTCTCGCGACCGGTGCTTTCAGGACAAGTCCAATCCAGAGCCTCTACGTAGAGTCAAATTAGTGGTCACTTCATCTGCAGCGTTCATATGGCAGTTTTACATATTTACCGAGAGTACAAGCGAACATTGAACATCCTTGTTATTCAACCACAAATGATATCGCCGCTGCTGCACTCTTCCATAACTGACCTGCAGTGAGGAAGCCGTTTGCTTTGCGTGTGAGGAACCTCATTGAGGAAATGGGTGTTCCACTTCTTGAACATTGTCCTATGACTCAGGCGAAACTGTTACCGCCATGGCAGTGGCAGCTCATAGACTGTGATGTGTCGTTTGTAGATGTCACGAAACATGCGCCAGAGGCACATATTAAAATGCATTTTTAGAACTCCAGTATAAGTACTCTTGCACTGAGTATTACACGTACGCTTCCAAGTCAGATGCAGGGGTCTCTTACGCAGCCATCGGCCCATCTTTTTCATAATCCGGCGCACTGCACCCGGAAACTAGCGTATTTACGGCAGAAGGCCATGCCCTATTGTCGACAGTGAAGCATATAATGAAATCAAAACTTCGAAAAACAGTCATATTTAAAGACTCTCTAAGCGTCATAAAAGCCCTGAAGTCACTGTGTAAACACAAAAACCCTGTACTTATCGAGCTCTACTCCGTTCTGTGTAGAGCATACATATCTAAGCAGCGTATCATTATATGCTGGGTACCTGGCCATAGAGGCATTGAGGGAAATGTTCTAGTAGACCAAATGGTCAGATCAACTACATCACGAGCTACTCTTACCGCTGCCGTCCCTGCTACTGGTCTGAAGCCTCGCTTACGAAGAAAACTGCGGAACCACTGGCAACGCTTCTGGGACGAGCAAACAAATAAGTTGCACGTGATAAAGCCACAGTTACGTTTTTGGCCCTCCGTAACAACATCACGGCGAACAGATGTCATATTCTGTCGATTCGGAATAGGACACACATTTGGGACCCATGATTTTCTACTTTCTGGAAATGGACTTCTAACTTGTGGTAGATGAGGTGTGAGGCTGACCGTCCTCCATGTGCTCCTGGAGTGTCGGGAAGCCGAAACTGAGAGAAAGAAACATTTTCCTCTTGCATATATACCGTTATTCATACTCTTCACCCGGCTATGTTTCTTGGTAAGGAACCACTTTTTAACACCAAGGCAGACCTAGGTTTCTCAAATGATGTTATCTTACATGTTATAAGTCCATTAAATTCGTGAAGCATCGTCGTTCCACAGGCTGCCGCTGCGATAATTGTTTTGCATAGCACATGCCTCCAGGCCCTTTTGTTTCAAGGACTCAAGGAGGCAGTAGTGCTCTAGCCAATCTTAGAATCTGATAGTATCATTCTTTTGAAATGCATCCTAATGTTCATAGTACATGTCATATGTCATCACCATAATCTTATTATATAGATTTTACTCACTTCAGAGCAACTATTTTTAAGGCCCCTTTACAGCCACGTCACACTGACTTCATAGAACTCATAACTACACTGCGAACTCATTACCACGGGCACGGCGCTCTTTGGCCATACTTGGCTCTTGCGCCATTAAACGCCAAACATTCATTCATTCAACTACTTTATACAACATTGCCATTTGTTGGGCGTGTTGGTAAACAGACATTGAAAGTATATTTAGCCCCAGCGAACAAGGACAGAAGGTCCTCCTGTCCTTGTTCGCTAGCGCTAAATATGCTTTCAATACTTTATACACGTAGTCCAATACGCGGATGTGCACTTTAGACGTAGTACACGCCGGTGTAGTTGTGTCCACACAAAACATTATAGCGCAAACACACTTCGCACAATCTTGACGTCACCCATGTCCTGGAGACGAGCGTCTAAGCCAGTCTCTCATAGAAAAGTTCAGGAGTGATTTTATGGCGTGTTGGGTAGGGTCAATTCGACTCCGCGGGCCCAAAATGTTTTCTTCGGAAAGGGGCGCGAGTCCAAGCGGTCAACACTAAATCTAGGTGTCCTTATTTCGGCCGCATATTGAGGGTACACGCAAAGTGTATGGTCTACTGTGTCGGGAGTGTGACAGACGCTACAATTGGGGTCCCGTTCCCATAAAATAATATGAAGATATAGGCGAGTGTACGCCACACAGAGTCGTAATTGAGGTAGTAGTGTCTATTGGCCTCTCCGCAGCCGGAATGGAAGCCGGAATCGCAAACCAGCGTCTATGGAGGCGCTCTTGCCTCCATAGACTCGATAGGCGAGAAGCTCGAGGCTTCGCAGACGCTTTCATGAAATACGCAACACGTGTCCGTGTCGCCTCTGACATTTAGGCTCGCAGTGGAAATGCTGAAGGATACATTTGCCTAAACAAAATACGATTTATGAAAGAAAAAGGTACATGTTTCCAAGTGGTTCAGATCGTTTTGCAAACGTTTCTTCGTGTCTATATTGTTACGGCTCCCCGCTTACTAGCTTGCCCTTAAAGGGCGAATAGGTTGTTTACTGTGGGCGATTGGTTGCGTCATTCATGTTTTTTTTTCATTCAGCGATAACGAGGCGCCAAGAACTTCTGGGATTCTAATTGGCTTTCTTTTTATTCGCGAGGATTTTCGCAAGGCATAAGGAATCACAGTGTGGTTGAATGGTAGTCTAGGTCTTGCCATTCAACTGTTTTCGGATCAATAAATTCAAGAAGTGTTTAGAATATGCAAAATATTTGCTCGTGGGAAAGGTTGTTGCGCCAATTAATCAAAATGTATCAATACTATACTATGTTGCATGTACCGTATATAGAGTACGGAATTTGAGTTGATTCAGATGTGGCAAGGTTCTAAACGTGTCCTGTTGGGGATGTCGACGTCCAGACCCTCACCCCCCTGATATAGAACTCCACGTGCAACAGCAACGCATACCTACTGTACCTAGCATCCGTATCCTTGGCTTGTGCATCCAACAAAACGAGAGAAACATGGAGATACTCAAGCAATTAGATACTCATGTGCACCAAACCACTCGCTCCATTGGACGCATCGCAAATCGGCATCACGGCATGAAAGAAAACAACCTTATACGCCTGGTAACCACCTACGCCCTGAGCAGGACCACCTATGTCGCTTTGTACCTTAGCCTCAATGCAACTGACAAGCTCAATTTCAACACCATGGTCAAGAGGGCCTATAACCAAGCCCTACATCTCCCCATCTCCACCTCTAACGAGAAACTGGACGCCCTTGGCATTCACAACACCACAGACGAGCTTATTGAAGCGCAGGGTATTAGCCAATACGAACGACTCGCCAATTATACCACGGGCAGGCACATTCTAGGCACCCTAGGCATAATCTACACCACCCACTTCGGACCAAAAGTACCCATCCCTCCAAACATTCGCGCACAGCTAGTTATCCCGCCCATACCTCGCAATATGCACCCTGAACACAATCTGGAGCGACGTGCAGAAAGAGCTAAACAACTACAAAAGCGCTATGACCAAGCCGCTGACGTAACCTACGTGGACACAGCGGAATACCCCTACCAAAGCGCTATGATGGTCGTCGCAGTCGCGGGCTCGCAGTACCACCTCGCCGCGGCCGCACCAGTACTCACTACGCAACCCGAAGAAGGAGAAGAAATGGCCATCGCTTTGGCCTGCGCGGCTACCAATGCACACTGCATCATCAGCGATTCAAAAACGGCCATTCGCCACTACACAAGAGGACTCCCCACCCCCGCCACCCCTGAACCCCATCAAGGACATAATAAAGTTTTATCTCTCTCTCTACAAGCACACAACTGGTACGTTTGTCACGCTCAGATACAGCTAGAATACTTGGCATGCTGGCACGAGACATCAAGCTGTCTTTGTGGCACACATAAAGCTTTCAACCGACTGCTTCACCTGGACTCTTCGCTCCACCTTTCCATTGCACCAGGACTCTGCCAACGCGATCCTACCCGGCGTTTCCAAGAGTAGCCTTTACAAAATATATTGCTGCCAACGCTGCTAATGGTGACTGCGGTCTCGAGGAAACGCTTAAACGCGTTTTGTGCGACTTGCCTCAATACGACGTGGAGAGAAACACGGGCAACTGCAATAGCTCGTATTGACGAAATAACATTGTCAGAACACGCAATTTTCGAATACCGACCTCACAAGCCATCGCAGCAGAGAAATACAAATGCATTGCTGCAGTTCTTTCGGACGAGAAACCTGCCCGAGCGACTCTATAACTGACAACTGTTAACTGTTATCCCTTGCTCTCTCTCTCTTTCTCTTCCTGTATTTTCTTATCTTTCTACGTCCCTCTCCCCACCGCTTAGGGTAGCAAACTGGATTTTTGTTATGGCTAACATCCCTGCCTTTCCTTTCTTCCATCTCTCTCTCTCTCTCATAAATGTAACACCTGCGAACAGTAATAATGGATATGCCCAGAGTATTGTTTGGTACTCAGCTTCGTTGTCAAGGCAATGTCACAAAAGATTGGCAAAGCGTAAAAAAGAAAAAAAAAATGAAGGGCGATGGTGTAAGACTGTAAAACAAGCCTTTTAAGGCGAAAAATAAAATAGTTTATTAAAAACACGCGTCCAGGTAACGGCACATCTTGTAGATCGATTTATGACATTTTTTCCCCTCCTTTCGTCCTTATTTGGCATTTGGAGCTTTCTTTCTTTTCTTTTTTTTTTGCTTGTACTCCCACGGAATCAGAAAATGACAGTGAAAGAGAACTGTCATCTCGATCCCTTCAACTTTTGTAGATGGAAGAACAAATTTATGACCGAGGCAAGACTTGCGATGTGCCTTGTTCCGAACGTCAACGTTGCTTTGCCCGTCGTTTGCAGACGCCGCTTCTCCATCGTATACAAAAGAACCGAACTTCCATCCCCACCTCACGCTCCAGCGGGGTGATGACAGTTTACACGTCAAGACCGAATTTTCCCGTGACTGCTGTTTGCTCAGCAGAAAAAAAAAAGAAGAGAGACAAACATAAGGCGAGAGAAAAAAAGGCGTTCAGTAGCGCACAAAAGACGTTTTAACGCGACAGCGTTAAAGGCCCCGTGTCGCGGAAAATCCGGTGTAGGCGTCGGCGGCGTTTTCCGTTGGAGAAAAATCATCCCGAGCCACGCATCCCGAACCATGCAGGCCCTTCGCGTGGCGAATAGGCGTTACTGAAATCACTGAATTTCTCAAAGCAAAATGTGCCAGAAAATTCGTAAAGTACTACACTTATACACAACCATCTACAGACATTATAGCAGCGGATTGTAATTTGAATATACGAGAAAACGTAATTTTTATACGCGGAAGCTCAAACACAAATCTCTTTTCCAGCTGCCGTTCGAGGCCTGTCTTAGTTGCCACGGACGCTAGATATGGATATTAGGGGGACCTAGTGGGTGGGTAATTGTCTTTAACTTGAAGAAGCGTGTTAAATACATGTACTGATGAATGATATCGCGTTCCACTCTTACACACGAAGCTCAAAAGCTTTTAATACAAATGGCAGAAGTACAGTTGCGACACAACATCCTCGAATTGATTGTGTGTGACTTTTCAACTAAGCCCGTATTACTCTTCAATTTTTGCCCTCGATTGATCACCGTATTGTGTACAGTGTCGCTCAAAAATATATGGCCCATGGATTGCCTGACAAGAGGAGTTGCCAGGCGGTGCAGTCAGGCTCGCGTGGCATTCCTCGATCTATGCTGAAGTTGAACAGGGAAGTCCGGTGCGCTTGGTTGCATTATTGTTCATTACATCGATGGCGCTGGCGTGTGCTGGTGTCTCATTGCACAAAGAGAACATTTGCGATTAATTCCATCATAAAGTCAGTACAATGGAAGGCAGTGCTTCACACTCTTCCCCGAGTGTAAGCATACATGGCCTGTTAGAAGGGGAGAACGGTTGAGTTGCAAACTAGTTCCTATACCGTCCAATCGTTTGTCGGACAATAAATTCAAGAGCTGTTTAGAATATGCAAAATAAGTGCCCATGGGAGGTGTTGCGCCAATTTAACCAAAATTTAACAATACTATAATATTTTACATGTATTATACCTAAAGTGCGTTTATCTATGTATATATGTCATGAAAGTGACTTGATGGCAATGATTTACTTCTGACCATTTTATGCGTATGGCAATATTGATCAGAAAGCCAATATATTCCCACGTTGACTTTCAGTAGGCCTTGCTCAAAATTGTTGCATCTCCGCTTCATACGATTTGCCTTTAGTCTCGAAACTCACGTATTTATTAACACGAGATTAACGAGACAGCGCCGGGTATGGCCTGGATCACTCCATGTATCGTCATAAAGTGTTGTACCCTGATACATGTACTATCGCGCTCAGTATGAGCTACAACGCACGACCGCTTTGCCAAGTGCATTCGCATTGTAGCTCATACTGAGCTACAATGCAACTAGAGATGTCGTTTTCGATGAGAACCTAGTATGCCACAATAAATCCGCGTACAACACTACCATGTAATAATTAAACTGTGAAATATTAGCATTGGTATGAGATGGGCAAAACACTAGCTGCGAAAATACCGCATACCGGTGAAAGCAACAGTGAACATTCAATAAAAACAGTCAAAATGTTGGTAAGATTCTGATGCACCAGAGCACTTATATTTAGGGAAAGCAATAGTGCATGTGAGAAGGCTATGCAATGCGAACACTTTTGAAGGAATAGACTTGCGCTCAAAATAACTGCATAGTCCGTCTGCATTGACAAATGTCTCATTGTCTCTGTATAAGCCCCTATTTTCTTTGCCACAGTAATGAGCTCTGATAAGCTCCCTGGTTTATCAGCCTGTTTCAACTAAAATAGCTGTGAGGTTATAGTGAGACAGCTCCCGGGGTGCGTCTCTACACCTTTTGCGCTGACGCTGCGTGTCTATTCCTGCCACGTCTGGTTAGGTTGTCGGATAAAGAGTCTTGGCTCTGGCAATGCGTCAGCTTTCAGTGCACAGACGGTTCTAGCTGGTACACACTAAGGAGCAGCTATAAATGTAGATTTTCAATGACATCTTTTGGGACGCTTTTTACGAGACAGCAAAAAAGCGGCTTAGCAAAAGCATTCGCGAATATCCTTCCCACTAAACCTTTGGCTTCTCGCGCACGTATGCGCCTATCTGAAATAACGAGAGTCGATGTTCTGAGGGAAAGCAGCGTTTACATTCATGTCTTCAGCTATGCGCTTTGTTCTTACGGCTATCATTTGCTTTTTTTCTGTGCTGCTGTCTTCAGTGCTGATGTAGACTATCCCCAATCCTAATATAATAAGATTAGAGTGGGCGAAAAACACGTTCACGATACTTTCATTAGGATATTTGGTCGTGCACCTAAAGAAAGAAATTTATGCGAGAGTCTTTCAGAGCTTACTTTACTAGTTCACACTGCAAGATCTGACGCTGCAGTTCATATTTGTGCGCAGTTTTTCGAGTAATGATAAAGAAGACAAGTAGTGCACAAAAAAAAAGATTTTGATATTTTCTGTGCCGGCACTATTTTGGCCAGAGCGAACCGATTGCTACCGCAGTTAGTGGAATATCGTAACAATCCCTAAATTTTAAATGATCTTAATGGGTGGCCTCCTCGTTGGTATCTCGACAGCACTCAGAAGCTGTCTTTCGTTTAACGTTTAACTTGTGCATTTCACCCACCCGCCCTATTTCATATTCTAATTGCCTCCGCAATTCACTTGGGGCTTCATCATATGCAACGCTTTGACCCACGCACTATATGTTTTGCGTGCGCAAAGAACCAGAGCTCTATTAAGAAAATCTAAATTTACAGAAACTTCCCGAATGATATCAACTCTGTCCTCTTGTATAAGGTGCCTATTAACGCGGGCTTTCGTTTTGGGACTTTAAAACGTATGTCCACCAATTTACATTCCCACCTTCTAAGCACTGCAACATAACTATACTTATGAAGATAGATGTCCGGCCACGGTGGCCACATTTCGATGGAGGCGAAATGCGAAAACACCCGTGTACTTAGATTTAGGTGCACGTTAAAGAACCCCAGGTGGTCAAAATTTCCGGAGTCCTCCACTACGGCGTACTTCATAATCAGAAAGTGGTTTTGGTACGTAAAACCCCATAATTTAAGTTTAAGATAGATGTCTTCCATGTCAGAAAAGAAGACGGGTTTCGATGGCGGGCAGAAATTGGCGAAGGTAAAAAGGTAAAAAGTAAAGGTAAAAGCAAGGGTAAATTAAATTTCCACCCTGCGTTTGTAAGTAATTGTTAGCGAAATGAAATTTTTAGGGCGAAATTACGACCTTTTATATCTAGTTGACACAGCGGAATTCGAGAGAGAAAGAGGGATAGAGAGAGAGAGGGCGAATAAGAGATGAAAGGCTGTGAGGTTAACCAGTTTAGCTGCAGAGCAGCCAGTTGGTTATTCTGCACTGGAGATAAAGTAAAGAAGATGAGGAGAGAAGAAGACAACTTACGAAGACAATATTCCTGCACAAGCACGAGGAAGGCAAATGACAATGAACACACCCTTCATCCAGACCCGATTATTTCTTTTAAAAACGCGCTAAGGCTTTTATAGAACGCACTCGGGCTGGCGACTGTTCGGACCCAGCTCCACTAACTATTCCTTTTTAGGGAAAGGTTGTCAAGCTTGGCCGTAGTGCAGAGCACTTTTTCATTGTACACTGAAACGAGGATAATCGCAGAGAAGAGGACAATAACACAGAATCGTGTCTTTCCACCCAGAAACTTCACATTCTGTACTTCTATCCATTTTGATGAGGGAGGAGTAGCCATTAGTGAACGCTGCTCCGAGCCATAGATGACAGATGAGCGCTGCGTCACGACGTGGTAAGCTTTGCGCAAGGAGAAGCTGTAGATGTGGGATCCAAGGAAACAAATACGCTGGTTTGTAAAATCGGTCGAATTCCTATGGGCTAATGTAAGTTCCTGTGCCAACGCCCCCATTAACCTTTGCCACTTCATCCGTTTTCCCCCCGTTTTTTATTGATATGATTAAAAAACGCGCTGCATTTACTTGACAGCCAGTGAAAGACGATGTCATGCCCTCTCTCAACTGCCCGGTGGTTCGTGGTATACATAGCCTAATGTAGAGAGTACGCTATGGAGGAGGACTGCCTTGAAACAGCAAGAAATAGACTATTGCTGGGGTATTTCCTGATTGATGAATTGATGTTTGTGTGTAATGCAAAATGTTACGACGTGAATTTTTTTTTGCGAAGATTTTATATTGTTGGTAGGATAAGCTGCTGACAGCTGCCTATGCAATATGGGCCTGTCAAGCTGCTTGTGCAAAGTTTCCCTCGGTTCTCCCCTTGTACGCAATGGGCGTGCAAATAAACTTAAAACTTCCAAGTGTTCCAAGCATAGTTTAAAGTTCGGCGGCCGTCATATATGTCAAATGTGAGTGTCTTGAAATTTGTTTCAATACATTTAGACGAGGTTAACACTGGAGCTGCTGAACCAGAGCACGTGACCAATCTATTCGTGTAAACATGTAAGCAATCACTGTGCACTTCGTGCTGTAGTAACAATGTTGTACCCGCAGCGGTAGCTCAGTGGCTATAGCATTGCACTGCTGAGCACGACTTCGTGAGTGTAATTTCTAACGCGGCGGCCACATTTTAATGGGGGCAGAATGAAATAACACTCGTGTGCCGTGGATTTGGGACACATTTAAGAACCACGGGGGTAAAAGTTATTCCGGAGTCCCCATACTAAGGCGTGCCGCATAATCATATCGTACTTCCGGCTTATAAGCATTTAATTAGAATCAGCGAAGTTTCTTGTTTTAAAACCACACTAACAGCATTTGCGCCTTCTTCTTGATGCCTGGATTAGTGACACGTACTCGAAGTGAACGTAGGGATCAAAACGGTGATGACGATCTCGCTAGTACCGCGCGACTAGTATGCCACCTCCCTAGCATCGAACAGCAAATACAATCTTCGGGTAAAGTTAGCACCTATTAATCCATGACGGTCAGTGAGAATGTTAGGGTTACAAGAAAGCCTAAAAGACCAAGACGCCAGCACAGTGACGGAGCTCAGACCATCAGGCACAGTTTGCGTTCGCAAACAGCACGGGAGCTACGAACCATCTAGATCAATGACGCTTGCGCGCAGTGCGAGAAGGCACCCGTCCACATGCACACCGCCGGTACTCTTCGAAACATGCGTGCGAATTGTTTAGACGTGTGGCTCATTGATGACAGCTCCACCGGGACATCTTTCGTGTGGCAAATAGTGGAAATGGAGCTGCGGTGAAAGCTCGCTACCAGCAATTGCTTGTCCCTTCTTGACCCGAACTGCTCCTGTTAATGTTTGCTTTTGTGTCGTTGACAAGGATAGGATGCTTTTCCTTCTTTTCTCTATCTTCCCCGTTCCTTCGTCTGGAAAGGACACATCGTAAACAAGCTCAGATAAGTGGGGCCAGGAGGCGATCCTTCTAAGTTTGGTGCCACTCTGCGGCGACCGCGTTGAGGTGCCTAGAGAGACGGAAGACACGTCTCTTGGCGGTAGGAGCCCTGCCACGGTTGCCGCCTCGTCACACTCGTGTGATGCCTGCTTCAGACGTGGAAGCACACTGACTGCTTCTGTTTTTGCCCAATCTCTTTTGTGTTTTTTTCTTGCTCTTGATGCCAGATGTCACCTTGTTTGGGCGGGCAGTCAAGTACCCTTTCAACGCGATTCTTTCATGTAAGTGCACCGCGAATAAGCAAAGGAGCAGTATGTATGTATGTATGTATGTATGTATGTATGTATGTATGTATGTATGTATGTATGTATGTATGTATGTATGTATGTATGTATGTATGTATGTATGTATGTATGTATGTATGTATGTATGTATGTATGTATGTATGTATGTATGTATGTATGTATGTATGTATGTATGTATGTATGTATGTATGTATGTATGTATGTATGTATGTATGTATGTATGTATGTATGTATGTATGTATGTATGTATGTATGTATGTATGTATGTATGTATGTATGTATGTATGTATGTATGTATGTATGTATGTATGTATGTATGTATGTATGTATGTATGTATGTATGTATGTAAAGAGAAAAATACGGCTTAAGTTTGGCATTCTGAGGTGAACCGACATAGTACAAGCGAGTAAGTGGGGAGTGGCATACGATTAGTGCTTAGAAACGTACATTCACCTCAGATTCCGCGAAAGCCCACATGCTCTACTATTTGATTTGATACTAATTAATTTGATACTATATTTTATTTGATACTATTTGATCCTGTCGCGTAACTTGGATACTTGCTGCAAAATTGAGTTTCCAACGTAGCTTCCTCATTCGGCACAATAATTACACGCACGCTCTCCGTCAGCGCATGTCTTTACTGTACGTATATATATGGTGGGCTCTGTGGCCCATATTAATACTCTTATGCGTAGGAAAGTTCTCTTATGGGTCAGCTTTCGATCTCTCATCCCAGAGTCGACGTTATTCGGGTCCTGGGCATGTTTGTCGAATTCAACGGCGGGAACGGAACGGCTCTCCGCAAGATCATCGCAAAGACGGACAACGCTTTCCGCCTCGTTCGCAGAATAGCAAACCGGCACCGAGGAATGAAGGAAAACAATCTCCTCAGGCTTATCAATGCCTTCGTACTATGTCACTTTACGTACACAATATCTATGCACAACTGGCTCAGAGCGGAGCGAGACAAGCTCAATGCTCTCATCCGCAAAGTGGTCAAGAGGGCTCTCGGGCTACCCATCAGGACGCATACCGAGGATCTCCTCAAGCTGGGGGTGCATAACACTGCCGAGGAGATTGCCGAAGCCCAAGAACGCGCGCAACTCACTCTCCTGAGCACCACAGCGGCAGGTAAACACATCCTCGAAGAGCTGGGTTACCAACCTGCGGGATTCCCGATGGTCACTACCCCGATCCCTAGGTGCATTCGAGACAAGTTCGAAGTGGCCCCTGTGCCCCGAAATGTCCATTCCGTCCATAACGAGGGCAGGCGCAAGGCCAGAGCAGCAGCCATACTGAAACATATCAAGCAACGAGACATTACAGCAAGCTTCGTCGACGCCGCGGAGTACAGCGATGGGAAGACCTTTGCCATCGTTGTGGTCGACTCTAGCGGCAAGATTTCCAATTGCGCCTCCATTCGCACTTCAGACCCCGGAGTCGCCGAGCAAGCCGCCATCGCCCTCGCCCTGCTAGACGGTCGTGGGTCCGAGATATATAGCGATTCCAAAACGGCAGTTAGGGCTTTTCAGAAGGGTTGCATCGCCAAGCAAGCTGCTCGTCTTCTTAGCAGCTCGAGTCGATATGCTCTCACGCATCATTCAATCCACTGGTTTCCAGCTCACGTAGGGTCAGTCGAGGGTGCTCCCCCGAACCTCAATGAGTCTGCTCACGAGGCTGCGCGTGAACTCACCGACCGCGCTTCCTCTGCAAGAAGCACCGACTCCCCTCCTCCCTACGGCCACAGGGACGCTCCCGCTACTCACAACGAGATTATTAAATTCTTCTACATGTCTAGAAGGGTCTTTCCACCCCCTCATTCCAAGCTGAATAGGGCGCGAGCCGTTTCGCTTAGGCTTCTGCAGACCAGTACGTATCCGTGTCTGTCCGTTCTTCACGAGGCTTACCCGGACGTGTATCGCGACGACGCCTGCCCCTCCTGCGGGCAGACCTCCACTCTAGCGCACATGCTGTGGGAGTGCGGGTCGA
>NC_092819.1:20860000-21035000 GCF_023375885.2 Dermacentor andersoni
CAGTGCAATTGACGTCAGGCTATTGCGCACTTGCGTAGAGCTTCTCCAAATGAACAACCAGCACACAACGCTAGGCAAATGAGATTTGGTATGCTGGGGCGATAAGGCATAGACACCGTACCGCCGCAACACACGTCATTCGAAACAGGCATAGCTTTCCAATCACGTTTGTTGTGTCATTAGAAACAGGCATAGCTTTCCAATCACGTTTGTTGTGTTAGCAGTGCATGCTTCGAGAACGCGCGACGCGACGAATTAAGCATATTGGTAGGGCTGCTCATGAGCAGGTCAAAGAAAGAAAGAGAGTAGGAAAGAACGAAAGAAAGAAAGAAAGAAAGAGAGGGAAAGAAAGCCGGCCCTTTTGTAGCGATAAGCGTTGCAGTGTACTCGCAATAAGCCTCGTGGTTTTCACCTTTTATTGTCATTTCTTTCTGACCTTCCTGTTCCTTGAATACGAGAACGCTCTCGTAGCAGTGTTGTCGCCATACTTTCCAGTATATTGAGGTGCATTTCATAACTGCGTAAATCATCTTCCGTTTTTTCAGTAATACAGGGAAAAGACGGGGAATGCGGGAGATGGAAATTCAAGACGATGAGCAAAACGTGAACAAGGTGAATGCAAGAGCCAGCGTTTCGACAAGTGGACTCGTCTTCTTCAAGGCCTTGAAGAAGACAAGTCCACTTGTCGAAACGTTGGCTTCTGCCTTCACCTTGTTCACGTTTTGCTCATCGTTTTTTCAGTAAGTAATTCTACAGCTGACACTGGACATAAAGCAAGCACAACGGAAAACAAATATGGGATGGAAAATGCTGCTCACTGGCAACCGAAGCTGCCCTAGGCTTGCCAGCTCTACATGGAGAAAGGCAGAAAAAGAGCGCGAAGAAATGGGAGAAGAAACGAAAGGAAAAGATGACGTGGTACAAAGACTAAAGTGAACGCAGATCAAAGGATATACCGACAGTGAAGGTAACCAAACGTAGTCTGAAGTCTTGTTACAAGTTAGCCAATACGTCGTTCATACCGACACTCCATCAATTAACATCTAAGGAGAGGGAAGCCTGGTTTGGTCGGGAGAAATATTTAACCCCGTATCCATAAATTTTCAGAACGTTCACGCAGAAAGGTATTTCGCTAGTTGTGTGGCTGCTTTCTCGTTCTTTAGTGCGCAGCGCTTGTGCTCAAAACTATCGCTACGATCACATTGCAGGCAAATTCGAAGCACACGCCATAAATGTTGCGCTGCGCACCATTTTCTAAAGAAACAAACAATTGCTTGCTGAAGATTCATAACCCTCATATGTGTCACGTTTTTCTGTTTGCGTATTTAATTCAGTTCCATAGAAATTCATAGGCCCGGCGCTCGACGTTGTGCATAAACTAACGAATGTTTTTTTCTGTACGAACAGCGTACGGGCAGGAAAAAAAGCAAAAAAAAAACAAAGAACGAAGAAAAGAAACGGAAGCTCTTGTTTATGGATACGGCTAGGCGGTAAGTGAGAAACAACGTATACCTTAAATACTTTTTCTTTTCGCTTTTTCTTTCACATCAATGCACTCATAAAACGCTATTGAACAAGCCGGTCTTGGCTGCGAAGTTTGAGCTGTGGTGCCCTTTCGTGTTGTTTTTGCTGCATACCCGAATCATTTATCATCGGAATTGTTTAACCGAGCTCCATCGGCATCGCCTTTTTATTTTTCTCGGGGTCGGAGGTCGTGCCTTAGTTTAAACGGGGCAAACGAAAGCGCAGCCATATGCAAAATCAGGAACGACACAGTGCGCTGAGCAGCAAAATGGTTATATTACACAAAAATAAGCGATTTAATCATGATGCATACTTCTCAAAGTGCATAGATCATCAATACAAATGTAGCCATGTTATAGTTAACTAGTCCTCCAGTGCTTCTTAAGCAAATACGTTTACCCCTCTTTTCTCGTGGTTTTAAAGCGCCTTCGACGTCAAACGCCTTGACAAAAGCTTGAGACTACATATGCCAGTGGAGAAAATATTAGACTCATATGCGGGATCCACCTGCCGTGGCGGCTTAGTGACTGCGTTGCGCTGCCAAGCACGAAGTCGCGGTGTCGATTTTTTGCCGCGGCGGCTGCACTTCGATGGGGCCGAGGTGAAGTTAGTCAATTCTTTATTAATTTTAGTGGCTAATTCTTTATCAGTAAGAACTGACAATATTGTGTTCTTAAGGAGTCAAGGACTGAAGATGAAGTTTCGAGAAATTTCGAGTTAAACGAAATATCACCCTGTCTGATGTCCTACAAGCGGTAAGGGAAGACGGGGCGTAGGAATAAAGTAATGTCAAGGAAAGGGAATGACTCAGTGAACATGTTAAACAGAAGTAACTGTAACACGTGGTGGAAGACATTCAGGCAGAACAATTGGCCCTAGAAAATACAGTTGTGCCTTCAATGCATTGTAAGCTTCAGAAATACCACTTTGGCACCTGGATTTATCCAACTGCCCAGGGATTGTTTTCGTACATCAATGAGCTGTGATGCAACGCTGAGCGCAAACATACCATGGCTATAGTCACCGGTACAATCACAATATCTGATGAAAGCTTTGAATATAACAATTACAGATGTCAAATAATTGGGAAAATATATGGACAGTGTATTTCATTACACATAGTTGCTCGATAGTGCTTTACCTGTGGATATATTTCAAGAAATGCCCATAAGGGAAGCGAAAAAGTCTTCAAGCTAGAAAACCTCAAAGTTCTGCACCATAACTTTCACATGCAAGTAGTTCCGCGTCGACTAGAGCCGAGTTCATATAACCTTCGAAGTTTGTGACAAATAGTGCATCGACGCAAGAAACCTTTTAGGAGAGCCAGAACGATTCCATTCTTGAAAAGTGGTCCAGTGCGCAATTGGACTGCAACCGTTCTTACGCACCTATCTTTATTTACTTTCAGCATGAAGAGGAACGAACGAATGGATTGCGTGTTTGGTTCTTTGACGTCTACGCACACTGGGATGACCTATTCAGCACCACTTTTCCTGATTTTCTCTTTATCAATTTTTCTACTTCAGTTTCCTCTTTGTCCTCTGTGTTGCTTGAGCTTCTCCCAGGTCCAGAGAAAAACTGTTCAGTTTCACTTTGCCTTAGGCACAAAGGACAGTAAACAAATTATTTCAAAGTGCATATAGGGGGGCAGGCAATGATACAACCTGCTTTTCCCATCCGCCAATCAGGAAAAAGCAGGGAAAAGCTTTCCAAGATCGTTTGTTGTGGGTAGCAGGTGGATGTACCAAAGGATTTTGGAAAGGATGGCTTCTAGTTTCCATCTTTTTTCTTTTCAACTTGGATGCAAGTCACCTGCAATATTATCAAATACGAATGCCTTAGAAGAAGAAGAGAATCTCTGACGAGGAAGATTGATGAAGGAATGTTGACATATCCCAAGCCTTTAAGATCACCACCACCCACACCATCCTCGTCCTCCTCCTAGTCCTCACCAATTCATCATTTTTTTAGCTCAGTAGCGATTTGTGCTTGGCGCTTTTCTTCTGACGCCTTCCGTTCCAACGAGCGAGGTAAGCTCTACTTTTTCCAATTAGTGGGTAGGAGCCACTTACTTTATAGGCAACATCAACAAGCTATACTGTCGTTGTTGAGTGCTGAGAAGCTCTGCTGGCAAGCGAGCAATAGTCTCCTATTCTAAATGAGCTGTAGCGCATTGCAGAGTGCACTTGACAACAGCGGGTATGCTAAGCAGAACGACGGGAAGTGCATAGACCAAGCGCCCTGTTTATTCTTCACTAATTTTATTCTTTCTTCATATTAAGAGAAATCCTAGACCTCACTAACCTATGATCACTGCACTTTACCCTACACCCGAGGTTACCAGACTGCATACGGAAGCATGGATAAGTAGGGGCAGTGAATGCTCCACATCAAAGGCATTTTTATGCCAGAAGTTCATAGCAGTTCTCGGTGCATGTCTGTGAGCCATCACACTAGTTCGGAACGTGGTGTATATTTGTAAGAACACTGCGCTAAATCAATGCAACACCGGTGCCCCTTTGACTAATGATCTTCGTCGTCCAGTAAACTATAACGATTTGGCCGACGCAGATTGGTGAGAGGGTGAGTGAACGAGAAAATGACCTCCTACTAATTGGATGACAACGTCATGCGGTGAAAATCGAACAAGGGTAACGTGGTAGCAGCCAATATATCATAAAAGCTCCTACCCTGTCTCGAAAGGAATTAGGATGCGGAAAAAAAGTCAGCCAGCAATGAGACTGAGTGATAGAATTGATAGCCTTCTGCCAAATGAACTACTTGTTAAAAAAAGACAGGCGATCGATAGAAACGTTCGAAAAGTCAGGAAAACAACCGGGAAACAGGAAGTCAGTTAAATGATAGAATTTTCATTTTATTTTTTTGAGCAGAAGGTTTTAAGACATATAAATGAGAAAAGCAAACTGCTTTTTGTTGGCTGTACTTCTTGCAATCTCCAATATTTCTTTGACGCCATATCATGAAGAAAAGGTTTTGTTCAACGAAACCTCAACTGACGTGTCGGTGCGGGGGAAGTACATTTTTGACACACAATAAAGAGCGAACCACGAGGTAAATGGCCACGTACAGCATTTCGTTTTCTGCTCTTAGTTAGGTGCATGGCAAGTAAAGAGAAAGTCTCGAGGCCGCATTTCTCTTTTGTATGGTTTTATTTAGGCAATTTCAAATTTAATTAACCTGTAACCATTCTTCTCATGGCACGGATTCAGCGTGAGTTTAGTTAGGAACGTACTCAAACTTCTAGTGCTCTTCAACTCATGTCAGTGAAAAAGCCTCGGCCCATGCGACGTCAAAATTTTACCGGTGAAAAATTTCTTGTGGTGAACACACTTCGACCTCCGCTTGCTTTTCGTTTTAAAGTAATGCTATGACCAGCGTCTTTCCGGGAAGTTAGGTATTGTCAGCGCAGAAGTAGAGTTTGCTTGACGGAACAAATATCCGGACTTCACAGGTTACGCTGCTAAATGTTGCATACGTTACCTTCACTTATAAGCACTGAAAATAGGGGGAAAAAAGCAACATTACTAAATTTCACCATGATGAGGTTTTTCTAGATCGGTGAAGTCCCACCGAATGCGCACCGGAATGATTTAAAACCAGCTAGGGCAGCATGAAGATGATACAGAGGCTATAGCTACGGTGCTGCAGCATTGGTCGCGTGATGTTCGATGCGACATGAAGGAAGCGTGGGAAAGGCTTGATGGACATGGAATGTTTGTCACATAGAATTGAGAACAATTTCGAGGAAGCGTGACGATGACTTGATTCCGTGGAACACTTGTCAAGTGAATTTCGGCGTTATATGGAGCAAGTGTGGTCAAAGCTTGCTAATTCAGCGGGAGAAATCACTTGGGGGAATGGGGACTATCTCGGTATAGAGTGGCAACGGCGCGTAATGAGACGTGCATAGATATATAAGATTGATGTATAATATGATGCTCGTATATATAGATTGAGTGATAAAGATTGATTAATTGATTGATCGATTGATTGATTGATTGATTGATTGATTGATTGATTGATTGATTGATTGATTGATTGATTGATTGATTGATTGACCGATCGATCGATCGATCGATCGATCTTAATGCAGGTAGGGACCTCGGATCCGGATCATGAGACTGAAATAATCAGAAGAATAAGAATGGGCTGGGGTGCGTTTGGCAGGCATTCTCAGATCATGAACAGCAGGGTGCCATTTTCCCTCAAGAGAAAAGTGTATAACAGCTGTGTCTTACCAGTACCCACCTACGGGGCAGAAACCTGGAGGCTTACGAAAAGGATTCTACTTAAATTGAGGACGACGCAACGAGCTATGGAAAGAATGATGAGTGTAGCGTTATGAGATAAGAAGAGAGCAGATCGGGTGAGGCAACAAACGCGAGTTAATGACATCTTAGTTGAAATCAAGAAAAATAAATGGGCATAGGCAGGACATGTAATGAGGAGGGAAGATAACCGATGGTCATTAAGGGTTACGGACTGGATTCCAAGGGAAGGGAAGCGTAGCAGGGGGCAGCAGAAAGTTAGGTGGGCGGCTGAGATTAAGAAGTTTGCAGGGACAACATGGCCCCAATTAGCACATGACCGGGGTAGTTGGAGAGGTATTGGGGGGGGGGGGGGGGCGTTGCCCTGCACTGGGCGTAGTCAGGCAGATGATGATCAGCCAGGTTAATTGATTGGTTGATATTTATTTATTTATTTATTTATTTATTTGTTTATTTAGTTGAGACATACTGCCAATCCGAACGGGGATTTTAGCAGGGAGGGCATACATATAATTCATATTGCACACGTGTAAAATAGATGAACATGCAACAACAGAAGGCTTTTCTTGCGCGTACAATAATTTAACAAGCACATATGGTATAATTATGTCTAATGAATGAAGCATTTATGCAGTAGTCACAAAGCGTGCCATAATTTAAAAACAAAACAAATAACACAGTGAATGAATAGGTAGAACAGGATTTAAGCAGCTTCTTTAAACAAAGAAAACAATAAGGTTAGAACTTTGTAAAATAGTTTATATTTGGGAAAGACGTAGGTAGCTTTCAGGTAGTGGCAGGAAATAATCTTGGTTATTGCGAGTGCTTATATATGTAGGCAGGCTATTTCATTACCTTATCGCCTGTGGAAAAAAGGAAAGCTTGGAGCAATTAGTTTTGAACCGGTATTTCTGAAGAGATTGGGGGTGTTTCTGACGTGAGGGTCTAGTTTCTGAGTTGGAAAGGTATTTGGTGCTATCAGTACGAAACGTATTGTGAAAAAGTTGAAACATCATTTTCTGGCTTGCGTGTTTAGCACGTTTACGGAGGGTTAGTATTCCAGCTTTTTCCATTAGTTTGGAGGGGGAATCAGATATGCGGTATTTGTTAAAAATAAGCCTTACTGCTTTTCTTTGCACGCTCTCTTGTTTATTAAGTTGTTTGTACATGGGAACCAACATTAGCATACTCGAGTACTGGTCTAACAAATGATTTATAGGCAATAAGCTTTGTTGAGTGCGGTGCTGAATGGAGGCGCCTTTCCAGGAAGAATAGACGTTGTATTGCAGATGATGTTACATGATTTACGTGTGTCTAGCACATCAAGTCATGTGATATGTCTTAGTCCAACATACTTGTGTTACTTAACTGGGGTTAGTCAGTTGCTGACAGTGTAAGAAAATTCTGATATAAAGTTGTTTCTGGTTATTCTAAATAAAGCTGATTTACCTATATTTAATGTCATTTGCGACTCCATGCTCCATTGCAATATTGATTTTCGATCGTTTTCGAGCGTTAGATGGTCCTTGAGACAGTTAATTTTTTTTTATATTCTATGCAATCGTCGGCAAAAAGCCTAATGTTAGTCTTAACGGAGGCGGGTAGATCATTAAGAAAAATAAGAAATAAAATTGGAGCCAGGCCACTACCCTGAGGCACACCTGATGTAACTTAGGTTATTTCAGATTTTTGGTAATTAATTTCGACAAATTGTGTAGGGTTTGTTAGGTAAGCACTGATCAGTCGCTAATTGGTCCTTTACCGAATATTGATTCAATTTTGATAGCTAGTTTTTTATGGGATACCCGATTTAATGCTTTGGAGAAGTCAAGTAGAATTACATATCTGTTTCTGGTTGTGAATGGCTTGTGAATGGTTGATTGAGTTACTGTACAAATACCTTTGCGGAAACCATGGTGTTTTTCTTCGGCGTAGGTAGTAATGTGTTTAAGGATGATGTGCTCAAGCAACGTACATATAGTGCTAGTTAGTGAAATAGGACGGAAATTAGAAGGGTCAGTTTTGTTACTTCTTTTGTAAATTGGGATTACCATAGCCATTTTCCATTCGCTTGGGAGAGAATATGTTGTGAATGGTCTGTTAAATGTTAAAAATAAGTATTTGGCCATCCATTCCCCATACCGCGTTAAGAATTCATTTGGTATTTCGTCAGGTCCAGCTTTTCGTTTTGTACTCTATTTTTAGCAATAAATTTAGGATTCCTGCCTCGTTTAGGGATATAACTATTATATCCGAACTATGTGAGTGAACATAGCATGGGATCATGTCGTCATTGGTGAAAATAGCTTTAAAATAGTCGCTCATAAAATTTGCTCTTTCTTTACTTTCTTCTCGAGACGTAATATTGTGATATTGGCTTTTAGGCATAAGATAATTCCAAAATTTTGTGGTGAATTTTAAAGGAAATTAGTTAAAGGCTGCGAAATCATTCTATCTCTCTAATGAGTAAGAGATAGGCGAGTTTGAAAGTTAGGTTTCTTTTATTAACAACGTCTTAAGTCGTTTTACTTTGCGTTTGGCGTGTATAATTTCGCGGTTTATCCAAAGGTTGTATTTTTTTTCATTTTTTTTTATTTTAGTAAGGATGTAACTCTGGATAGAAAAGAATACGTTGTGTGTAAACCTCTGCCAGAGCAATTCAATGTTTGAACAAATGAGGATTATATATATATATATATATATATATATATATATATATATATATATATATATATATATATATATATATATATATATATATATATATATAAAAGATAAGATACATGCAAGGTGTGTAATCATTATTTTATTGGCAATTTCGTTTCCGCAACTTGCTCCTTCACCCGGGATGCATTTTTACGCTTGTTGCTGTCAGAAACGGATACTCATTAGCACATCGGGTCGCGCACATTGCTATGCATATTGTGAGCTTCATTCATTGCGATTCATTTTGTAGCATTACAGAGCTTCCGTGCAGGATGCATACTACTGATGGCCGTAGTGCGTGATTTACTTTGGCAGCTACAGATAGCGAAAAGCGCCACATATTACGAACGTTCACTCGTCCGTCTTCATTAAACTGATGATATTTCCTGATGACAAGTTAAATGATAAACTACATAATATTCGTTTAGGAATATCCCTGCTTAATTAGTTCCTGATCTATTTAGGAATAGATCAGGAACGCAGTTTTTCTGCTTCTAAGAATGTATTGCAGCCTGCTTGCATCAGTAGAACTCAATGCGGGCTGGCTTGTTGGTAACCGTTCATAATTAAGATCAGAGTTTCAGCAGGCAAAAACTAAGATGGCAAGGTTGCTGGCTCGACGGTAAGGAAATGTACCGTATTTGTTCGAATATAGGACGACCTTTTTTTTTAGAATATGTCACCCAAAATGAGCTATCGACCTATGTTCGTGACCGAAGAATCTCGACCTATATTCGTGAACAAAGTTAGCACAAGTACCGAGCTAACGTAGCTCCTCCGTAACACCGGCTGTAAAGCCAGTCGGGAGATCATCGAGACTGGCTTTAAGAAACCCAACACATTGCATGGCACTGAGGACGACGTCATTTGGGGCAGCCGAGGACGCCTGCGAGGCATCTGATGAGGACAACTTCTCTGGTACCTTCGACGAGGATGCAGCTTGTGGCATCGATTAGCGAGATTCAGTAGCCGAGCTTACATTAAGTACATGTATGTCATGTTCAAAGGTTTTCATTTTTCGAACAAGATCGAGGTTGGTCTATGTTCCAATCACATTCTTTTTTTTTTCTCTAGGCAAGTTCAATGTATGCGTATCGACGTATATTAGTGTCAGATATATTTTGGAGTAAACACGGTACTCTTGCAGGATGACTTGCTGTATGCGTATCTTCAAGCCGTAACACCCTCACATTAACTTGATGTTATTGATTTATCTTGTTATTGCAAATATTCTCCTGAAATCTGTCGCAGACCATTCCACAAGTTAAATTGTTGACGTATACGTGTGGTTCCGCTATTGAGCATTTCATTACAAGAATGCAACACTCCCTGAAGCGGTGGTGTAAATAAATAAATAAATAAATAAATAAATAAACATGTAAGTGCCACACTTCAATATGCCCCTTGACGTCACACCAGCTGCACCCGGTAAACTCACCGAATGGAGGACTAGATCGACATCGCGGCAAACCTAGCACTGCTCAAACCCATCCGCCTATACTTGACAATCTTGTTAGCACTTTCTATTTACGAAGACAGGAGCTTCTAGAGTACTACTTATTCTAAACTGCGATGTACAAGAACCCATTTCATACCGCTACCTTAAATACCGACAGAGGCGCTATTTCACGGCGCAACGCAGAGTCCATGCATCGTCATGGTCGTAAGAACGTCCCGATACGGCGTTCCGTGTTGTCCACTTCTCTACTCTTGTGTCCTGTCTGCACGCCTCACTTCTTTTTTGCATAATACTCAAGGTACATGTCACAACGTACCATTAAAGCAGTCTCTAAAATAGTCATTGTGTCCTCCTAGTGCTCTTGTTACGGAACTACGCAATTGTTCTTGAGATTTGTTAACTGTCTTCAGTGTTGTGCATTCTTCTTGTGTTTTTAGTATTGCTTGCCCTGCAAAGTATAGTAGTCGGCGCCAATAAAATCACAAAGCGCTCCTTTACTAACATACCAACAAAAAAAAAAAAAAGAAAATCGGCCGATCCCACTTTTATATGGGAATCGACTTCCTCACTTTTTTGTCTCAGCTGGTATAATGAGAAATGGGTAATACGCTTGTGTTAACTCCGCAATACCCCGGTAGCCAGACCGACATACGGAGTTGGTAGTGGGACTTATTTTCATATGTCCTGACAGTATTACATACACTGTGCAACGATATTACAACAATAGGGCGCATCTTTGCGCGCATTGCGATGCCTGCGCATGTGAGTCGCACCCTTAAACGGTGATATAAAATTACCTTCTCCAGAAAAACAGCAGAATGGGTTGAAATGTTTTGTTTGAGTTGTTTGTGTTAAAAATAGGTAATAACTAAATGAAAGAGCTGGAAATGCAGGCGAATATTTGCACTTTCAAAGACAACTTAAACTTTAATGTTTAATGTACGGCTCTTACTTTTCTTGACATTCCTTTGTTACTGCCGCTGACTCTGCCTTGTGTCAAACTGCTGGCTAATATCATATTATGCTTAACTGTAAGCACTGCGGACCAGTAAACCCAGATTATTAGTTTCTTTAATTGAAATTTTGTACGCTGCTCTCGGTGCAGTCCGTCCACGACGTACGATTTGCACGAACGGTCCAGGGCGTCACAGTCATAATCCCGAGACACTAGAAGACGTATTCTGCATCAGTCACTGTACCCATAGGCAGCTGATACTCTATTGGATTGTCTCGGTTTGTTTTCCTGGCCCTATAAAGGTATTAAGGGCACTATAACCTTTTATCTTAACGGGTTCATCGTTTTAGACATATCGCAAGCCCCTCCCGCCTTGTGCACTGGTATAAACGAACATTTCCTCGTTATTCCTCACAGTGACTTGTCATATCTATTCTATGCGGCTCCTTAATCGAAGTACGAAGATACAGGCCGTTGGATGAGGCAGCAAGTCTGACCACAGACGATCGAGTATCGAACGTTCGAGAGATCTAAGTCGACGTGCATTCTCCATCGGACGAACAGAAAACCAGAGAATTAGGACACATGTCCCCATATTTTTCACGCAAGTCGAAAGATAAGAGAATCTGCTGGGGAATTTTATCAAAAGGGTTTTCTTAAAGGTCATAGACTTGCTGTAGTTAAATGGACTTTCGTCTTTTAACCAATTTAAAGGATTAACAAAACTGTGTTTCACGCCATTAGCTAGCACAAGCACTTAGCGTGCATCCGCCAGCCTTCCACAGCTCTTTAAAAGATTAAAAGCTCAGCACTTTAGCGGAAGAAACACACTTGTTACCGAAGTAAACAGTGACAACGCTAAGAGGAAGTAAAGATATGAACGTGCGTAAAGGTCAGGACAAAGCCTAAGGAAAAGAGTCCCCAACAAACTATCCGTGAAAGTGAACGCAAACGTTGAGACGACATGTCGGTGAGGCTTGAGGATGAAAGCAAAGTAATGGCCATCGGCTTCCTGCTATGTGTAATCAGAAGCCATTCTTTTGACAAGCCTGGACTCCGATTTATCTTCTGCAGAGGTGAAGGCCTCAAGCAGGTTGCCCTAAACTTAAAAGGACCACCTAGAAAGGAGCTCGTTAAAAGCTCGCGAGAACACTCCAGGCGATAATAAAACAAAATATTCTCAAAGGCAAAAATAAACACGGAAATCCATTCTTGTCCTCTGAGTAATCCTTCTGTCGAAAGGACAGTTGCTTCGTGCTGATGTATCTCTGAGGAAATAGATCCATTTTAATCGCAAGAACAACTGAAAGCAATATTTTTTTGAGCTGAATATACAAATTTTAAGAAATCGAAGAAGAATGGTCCCTTCAAACAGATATTGCCGCCCTCATAGGCCGTACTAGATAACATGCCAAACAAAAATAATTGTTTCTTTAATTGAATAATCTTTCCCTTATTTCTGCTTTGCCTTTTCTTCCTCTTCATTAGTTTCTCTTGGCCTCCTTTTCCTCTCCTTCTTGCTTGCTGAAGGAAGCGAGCAGGGCTTTCGGTCTTCTTACTCGCTGAATACCTTTCCCCTTTCCCTTCCCTGCCCGTTCCGACCTTACTTAATCTTTTTGTTTTTTACCTAGCTTCCTAAGGATGCCAAGAGGCCATCGATCCCACATTTTTGGGCGTTTGCCTTCAATAGGTTCAACAGGAAGCAAATTGCCTCTCTTTGCAAACCACGTTAAACTGGCTGAATTTCACAGCACTTTTCAGAGTAAAAAATTCTAGGGTCATGGCCACATCTCTCACTGGCTCAAAAGAAAAAGAAGAAATTCGCGTGCTACTTCAGTTTCTAAATGCACAAGTCTGACCGACCCTTTGTATATAGATGTGCATATTTTTTTTGCGTGAGCGAGGCCCTTTAATCACTCCTCTTTCACTTTCCTTACCCCTAGCACAAGGTAGCGAACCGCAAACTGGCCTGGTTGACTTCCCTGGGATTCCTCTTCCTGCTTTCTCATTAAACAGTTTATTCGGGCAAAAAGGATTCGTCACTTTGCTATCTCTACTAACACATCTGATCGCCTGAAACCACGATCGATTGCGGTGCGAAAACTTGAGCTTTCTCTCTACGTTTCTGCGTCTCCGTGTCCCAAACTGCGTGCAAGGGCTTATAGCTACGGAGACGCTGCAACAGCAGACGATATGCATCGGCAGGAACCGGAAAAGCAGATGAAGCTTTTGTTTACTACCGTGTCGGAGCTTCCAGTCGGATGTATTCGCAGCATTTAAGAATGCCCGTGCGTTTGTGCCTAGGTGCAGGCAACACGTTCAGGTGCTCGCCTTCTTTGTACACGCTTCCTAGAAGGGAATTATTTCGTTCAAATTACAGCAGAGCCTCGTTGGTACGGTTTTTAGGGGGTCAAAATAAAGTATTACCCGGGTAAACGCAACATATACTGTTCGCGGCCGAAGTGGTGAAAAAAAAGAAAAAGAAAAAAAGAACTACTTTCACGCACAATATTGCTTGAAATTGAATAGGAAGCCAACAAACTATTAAACTTACAATTCTGCGGTTCTACGTGCCAGAACCACGATTCGATTACGAAGCACGCAGTAGTGACTGACTACATACTAATCTTGACCACCTGGGGTTCGTTAACGTGCACTTAAATCAAAGTACACGAACGTTTTTCAACTTCACCCGCTCCATCGAAATGTGGCCGACGCATCAGCGTTTGAACCAGCGGGCTCGAGCCCAGCAGCGCAACACCATATAGCTACCAGGGTGGCTTACAAAATATTGAACATTCCCTCATTAAAGCTCGTTATTACTGCCTGGTCGCTATACTTACCGTTTGAAGCACAAGAAAAAAATTCTCCCGTGGTCCTAGTTTTATATCGCATTAAATGAAGCCCCTGACTTCCATTTAACGTTCGCCTGCTCGTATACATCTTGGATAATAATTCGGTATCTATTCGATCACTCACAACCCTTTTACAATGTACACGCAGCTTTGTACACTGATGCAACGGCGCAATGTATCAAAGGTCAATAATAACAAATAGGCAGGTGCAGATGCGTACGTGTGCTCTTGTAAACACTGAAGCATGCAAGTGCTATAGAAGGTACTCCGTGCGGAAAAAGAAAGAGGTGACAGTTGCAGAATTTTTGTGCTAATCTTTCAAAAAAATCTCTTTAGCTGCTGGTCAAATAGTGGTCGCATTTCGCTTAAACAAGACAGGACGACTATTCGAAAAAACAACAACTTAATTCTGAACGAAAAGAAGGGCGCGCAACGCGGAAGTTCTCAGGAAGTGCAGCCAACCGTTTATTTAACGTTCAGTGAGCATGTCCTGGCGACCTTTAAAGAGTAATTATCACCGCTGGAAATAGTAGGAAGCAGGGAGAATTGCGTGCGGTGACGGTTAGGTGGAATGACTAATTGGCGAAGCAGGAGTAAAAGAAAAATTATTTTAATCAGCTGAATTCCTAAAGGGCCTGGAGACATAAGTGTGCGGTCATGCAGAATGCTCAGTGAACATAAAAAAAGAAAGCCATCAATGCTGGGGCAGAGAGCAGATATTTTTTATCCAGCGAGATCTCACATCGTTAATTTTAATAGGCTCACTTAATGCCAGTTGCGAAGAGCAATAAGCGCTTGAATACAGCGTGATGCGCTAGTCCAGTCGTACGCGCTTGAGCGACCTTTTCCTCGCCGGAAGTAGGATCAAAAGAAAAGAAAGAAAAAAGACAGAAGTGTGATTTCCTCCTCAAAAATCAACCCCATAAGAACAAGCTTGGCATTTTATTTATTTTCTTATCTTCAGTGCCTGTTCGATGTAAATTAGGATGTTCTTTAAATGTTATTTTGTGCTCTTTTCTTTCTTCAGAACAGAATAACGTGACGAATCAATATTTTGAGCTGCAGTGGAAGAGGATTACAGCGATGTACTCAAAGGAAACAAACATTTCCGGAGCGTCACAGACATTTGAATATGGAAGCTGTATATACTTTCTAATCACATATCAAAATCAGTCACCCCAGGGTGCCAGGAAGAGCGTTCCAGTCGGAAGTTTTCCACGACAACAATGTGTTTTAATACAACGGTCTCTGCAAAAAATCAATTTAAGACAGTTTCTTGCGTCGCTGCATTGCACGTTGCTCTCGCCTGCTCATCGAGCTTCATGACATTAGTTTTATCCAGAGCATCATGCCGTACCACATGGACATAAAGCTCGTCTTTAAAATGAGTGGAGGTCAGGTTAGATTAAGCGTCTTCTGAAGACAGAATTCTCAAAAGTGATGTCCAGAGAACCTTGGAAGCCTATCTCAACACAAAGTCGCGTTGTCCAGTGACCGTGTCTTTCCCGCCACAAGCAGCCTCAATTCCTTTAAGAGGAAGCTTTAGCTCCGGCCTAACTGCGACAAGGCCTATTCAAATACATGTAAAACGCAGAAACGCTTTTCTGAGATAACCCCCGGACCGATGTTAAAGAAATTTGTTGCATTTGAGAGACAAAGGTAAATTCTAGTGACTGTTCGAAGCGGAACTTATATTTAGGGCTTCAATTATGTTAAAAGAATTTTCTAAAATTCGGAAGTCCGAGAAAATGGAAGCATGAAGTTTACAATATAATAGCTCTTCATCAAGAACATATATCGCGATTCTGTAAACGGCATCCATTAGATCATTAAAAGCAGACAAATTTCAATTAGTTACGCTCAGTAGAAAGGTTATGCAAAAGATGTATTTTTATATTACAAAATGTTTTGAGATTCATGTGTAACATATCAATTTTGTACGTTTTAGATGTATTATTACATGCGATTCCCATAATTGCGATATAATTTTTCATTGCTGAGTTACCAAGTTATAAACTTGATAGTTTCGTTTTCTGAAAATGTGCGATTTTTGCCAATATTTATTAAAGGATTTACAAAGTAAATCGGAAATTCAAAACAAACAGACACTAGATATTAAGTTTTTCTTTTAAATGCAACAAACCTCGTCAAATTTGTTACAGTGGTTGCCGAGAAAAACGAGTTCTCCTTTTGCATGTATTTAGATAGGAGCACCCGAGCTAAAGCTCTCTCTTAAGCTAAGCGACTGGCTTCCACTGACGCCCTCTGGACGTCTTTCGCGTCGTCAGAAACGCCTCGCTTCTTCTCTGTGCCCTAGCGGACAACACCGCACATAGCTCTGTCGCCGCGACATCCATTTGCGGAACATTTCCTTAAAGTCATGCGGCGAGCAGAGTAAAGTCGCTAAGCCGGCACAATCAGGCTTTGACGTACTGTTCTTGCGACGCTATTCTGTCGTAACGTATTTAGTGCAACGAATAAAAAGAAATAACAAAGTAGAAAGCTGGAAAACATTACCCGAGCTACACGCACTACAAAGGAGCGAACGGTGCGTTACGTTGTCGCTTAAGCAACGGCAAACCTTCATATTCCGATGCGAGCTACGACGGACACGTCGACGGCTCCGCAGTTTTCGCGTCGTGGAAATACAGAAGAACGGCGTGCTCGTCCTGGCTTTCGCTTACTCGCCGCATCGTTTGCATAATTGTTCGAGTGCCCTGGAGGTGATTACCTCGACAAAGACTCGACTTGCTAGAAAGCACGTTCCCGCAATAATTTTCTTCTTCTCATCTCGTCTCGCGATGGTCGCAACAGAGGTGCCCTGCACTAAGGCCGCGAATTACGAAGTCAGCCTCGCTAAAATTCTTCAGCATTCTGAAAGCTAGTGCATTTATGACGGCTTTCTTGACAATATAGTACTGTACAAACGAGTAAACGGGAAGTTTGTCCTTCTTTTTGGCGGGGCCACACAAACCGCATTGAAAAAAGATGTCTTAGCACGGAAACTGCCAGATGACGAACAGGAATAATTTAGAGGTAATTTGCTGAAGGTCCCGCACGCTCTGCGCCGGCCCATTTGGAGGCTCCTTTCGTTCCTGCTTTCCATGTGAGCAGTATAGATTCCACTGTGTTGCACAGTTTTAGTGAAAACGAGGACAGGCTCCAAGAACGGCCCAACGACGCGTGACCCAGCTCTTCGCGTGCCAGCCGTGCTAGTCCCCATTTTCCTCACCAGGCTATGCCGTTCCACAGAGGATGTGCCTTGCGATCTGCTCTTACACTCATATGTATTCATAGGAAGCGAAGAAGAGTGTTAATTCATAAAAGCGTTAGTTGCCCTATCCACTTTAATTTTGTTTCTGCTTAAGCAAAGCCGAGTGTAGAAAGTTAAGGCTGTGGATGAAATATGCAAACTTTCATTTAGTTGCTACGAGTGAAATTATTTCTTTCGTGAAAATTGGACCGCTCAATCAGACTACAGCAAATTTTTGAACAAGGAGGCAAATAGTTTATTGTTGTATCCTTGTCACGCACGCGTAAGAAAGAGAGAGAGGGACAGAGAAGGATCGTGAAGAAATTTGCCCTGGCCCCCAACATACAATATAGTGCGCGGCTTGTCAATGCACGATGCTGCTAATGTGTAGCTTAATGAATACAGAAACGCAGTAAAACGTAATTCAATGTGGCGATAAGCTGCGCATATGCGACAATCTTGATCTGTTCCTTTGTTACTACCGTCATATTGATCAAATATCCCGATAAAGAGAAGAGGGATATTGAGCCGCATTATACTGACAAAGACTTGTAAGTCTTGTGTGAGCAAGCCAAGTATCGCCCTCTCAAAGGAATATTGTTTCACATGTATCGTAGTGTTCAAGCTGTAGCGGTTGTTTTGTTTTGCAGTGAAGCTGTTAACCTCTAGTTGGTCGGGATTTTCCATGTCCGCGTGCGCGATACTCAAAAAAAAAAAAAAAATGTGGGCCAATCCTGACGACAGTACAAAGAAGAGGGAAGTGAACATTGTGCTGCTTCTCCAAGAAGCATCACATGGCGTCATCAGGTGACATGATTACTTGACAAAAACGTCATCACGTTCCGTCACGTTTGAAGGGATGACGTCACCAGATTACGTAATCATGCGATATTGTCACGTAAAGATGCCGTGATTCTCGTATATTCGAATTACAATCCTAAGCGACCATGTCTTCAGTTTGACTGTAAGCCATACTTTACGAATGTTCTGACGCTATTCACGTTGAGAAATTCCAGTAGTTAATTATGAAATTGCGCTTGGCGGAGGGCCTAGGAGAATGAGGACGTATGCTGCACTTCCACACACGAGCGTGTGCGCATGACGTGCGTGTGCACACAATGTATCTGCCTTTGATTCGTGAACGCTCTGCCCATTGCATCTGTCGCACAGCGTGTGCGGCGACCGTAATCGACATTACGGCAAACAGTGTCCAAAAACCGCACCTCCCATTTGCTGTCGCAGCCGCTCAGACAGACTCTAAGCGGCAGCTGCAAAAGGGCTCTGCTTTGAGTTTCCGCGTAACAGAAATATATTTTCTCGTATATTAAAGTTACAGTCCCAAGCTATCACGTCTGCAGCTTGTGCGCAAATCGTACTTTACAAATTCTCCGACGCGATTTACTTTGGAAAATTGAATCAGTTAAATAAGAAACTTGCGCTTGGCGGAGGGCCTAGAGGAACGAGCAGGTATGCCGCACTTCCACACACGTGCGTGCGCGCCTAACGTACGTCGCTTGTGGTGGTGGCGCTTGTCTAAGTTCGCCTAACGTCGGTCGTGCTTGTGTAACGTTGGCAGCAGCTTCGCTGTGCATCCACTTTCACAGGGTGGAATGGAGGCGAGTTTCTTCTTGTTTTTGTTGATGTTTAGCACGCTTGTTTACAGCCACCAAGCTCGTATACAGTCTCCTTCTTGAATAAAAATTGAATTGACAGTCACCGCTGTCTTGTCTTTGCCTTCTTCACGGGCCATGTTATCGCATTGTTTTGAAAATGAGGCAACATCTACTCACCCAACTTTCAATACTATTGCTTGATACTGCTGTAGGAGGAGGAAAGGAGGAGGAAATAAAGAGAGCAGGCAAGGATGTTAACCAGAAATGCGTCTGGTTGGCTACCTTACTCTTGAGATGGGAGAGAGGGAATACAAAGATGCGGTGGAGGGAGGGGAGAGGGAGGAAAGCTGCGGTGAGTTCGTGCACGCACACGGAGGGCCTGAGTGAGTTCACATAGGCCAGTCAACCTCAAGAAAAACAAAAGTGCCTTCACAGCTTTGTGGGCCGACGAGCGATGGGGACGGTCTTCAAGCAGCAGCTGCAGAGACAACAGCCGATCGTGGTACTGCTGTAGATGCTGCAGATACTACTGCTACTGATAGTTGATAGATACAAAGTGCTATATGCTTACATGCTAGCACTTTGAAATGGTACAACGACCCACATGCGTATCAAAACTGTATCATGTGTTAAAAGCGCCACTGGTACGTTATTCATAAGCAGGAGTTAGCGCTCTGAGGACGAGTTGATTACGACCAGTGGACAACACGCTGACTCCCAATCTTTTATGTATGTATTCGCGAAGAGGTTCATTAAAAGAAATTGCTCCTTTCCTTTTTTCAGCAAATTTCTAGTGTCGTTTGCCTGCACAGACCACAAGTGCAAGTGAATGAGTAGAAGGCGTAACACGATGGAGTACGCACTCCAATACAATACCTTTGTTTGCTGTCTTCTTCTCAACTTGGCTTTGTTGCTGTACTTATCTCATGCTATCCATTTGCCGTTTAGAAAAACTTCAAATGAAATGAAGGAAAGCAATTTTTCTCTTCGGGATGGTAATTAGTTCTTCTAGCGGAAGCTTTCCATTCTTACTGCTTCAAATTTTTGCTGATAGGGCCCTAATCGGACAAGAAGTGAGAATCAGTACGTGCTCGGCATTGAACCGCTTTAATGTCAACAACGTTGTTTTGCAAATTCAAAGAGCTCATTGAATTCAAACAAGAAATTGATAGGAAAAGTTCTTTTTCTGGCATTCACTCTTTTTTAGACTTTTCTACCGCCTGCGAACTGCATACAATGACCGCAAAAAAAATGCACACATGCTTGGCATTAACATACATTTGGCATGTTAATTTGGCATATTAAGTAGGCATAACTTGGCATATCAGAATGCGTTAATGCATGCTTGGCATGAAAGTGTAGCGGTTGAAATCAAGAGAGCACGCTGCTTCGAAGACGGGAGAGGTTGAATGTTTGAACTTATGCAGCCTGCTAAATTATTACGTAGAGCACGGCCTATTTGTTGCCGAGCATGATTACTCCATCATTCGGTCCATTTAATTGGGTGCCGAGTTCAAACAGAAAATTTCTCGGAATGTCATTGACGGGAAAGAAAGAAAGAGAAAACACACACACACACACACACACGCACACGCACACACACACACACACACACACACACACACACACACACACACACACACACACACACACACACACACACACAGAGAGAGAGAGAGAGAGAGAGAGAAAAGAAAGAGAGACAGACAGATCTCAATCAAAAGCTTGAGGTGTTTCTTTAGCTTTCTCCCTGGCTTGCTTCTTAACGTGTTGTGCGAGAAATATGTTATATATAGTAATCACATAAATGGTCCAGACACGGAGAGTCAAGAATTTACAAACTAACGCTATAATCCAAGAGTATAACTAAACCGACACTAGAACCCTCTAGAAGTACAGCTAAAGGACACTAGAAGTGCTCTCGTTGTGGGCAAGGTGGATGATACGCGAGCGCATTTATTGCACCCACGCATCAGGTGCAATAGGCGCGAGGCGATCATGAGGTTAGAGATATTATTAAAGAAGGCACTTACCAATGGCAAATACGTATCATTATGGAAAAAGAAACTTTGGCGAATACGGAACAGGGTAAATTGAAAAAGGCCCTCAGACAATTTTCGTTGAAATAACTGGCTTTTGCTTTGTAAGAACAAGCAAGCATGCTTGGTGATACTGGGCAGGCATAAAGAAAGGTTTTGAGCTTTATTCGATGTGCACATCAATTAAAAGTTTGTCCACCAACTGAGAAGCCGTGACGCGATATAAATGCGCTAACACAAAAAACAGACATTTATATCTATTGGTGCACGATGAGACAAATATAAGAATAATTAAAAGACAATGATGAAGCCAAAATGCGTGGCCATGTTATCCTGCTTTTGTATGTGACTTTGGCTGAGAAAGTTCTCGTCATGGTAACGCCTCTAGAAAGATTCGATGTGGCTGGTTATAATGACAGGCACTTACAAGGGACTTGAGCTTTCTAATCAAATGTGTCACCACTGGGTTTAACGCGGTTCATATCCTGCCAGACAGCAAAAGAACATGAAGTGCGTTAAGTGAAACACTATCAACATTTCAACACAATATTTCATGTAAAAAAGAATAAATATTTCAGAAAGACATTAGAAAGAATGAAAATGCTATGGCGTCCTTTTTGTACGTCGCACCGATAAAAGCTTCATTTAAGAGCAACTTAGCAACGTCTTTTTTACCCAAAGGGCAGCTTCGAATACACAGTGTGTCCTGCCCGGTCTTTGCCACATATCCCTCTAAGTAATGAAAGCTCGTGTTTCTACTGGGCTTTATTATGGCAGATCACCTGAAACAATATCAGCAAATGTCAGCGCAGCAATAGGACGGTACCTTCACTTTCCATAATCTTGTAAACAGATTTTGTAATATCGCGTCGCCAATGTCGTTGTGAACAACATGCCGTAACTACTTCCGGCAGGCATCTGTTGTCTCCACTTTGGACCTGTGTCTTGGGGTTTTATTTTAGCGCATTTCGTTAGCAAAACGAGTTCTATTCGATGAGTGCAATGAGCGGTGACAAAAAAAAAAAAAAAGCCCAAGAGCGTTCACACGATACAGAGAGATACAGCTAAAGTGTTTTATTAAAAATAAATAAAAGGAAATTGCTGTCGCGTTTTCGCTGAGATGCTAGATTAATAATTTGTTTTACTCCTCAAAAGGTACAGCAGCAAGCCGTCGTAGATGGCCTTCCAGGGCACAGTTGTTTAATGTAACAAATGAGTAAGGCGGCCGAGTTAGGCAGATATTGCACAGTGTGGATAAGCCACAACACGTCCATAGTTGTGGCTGACTCACCCGTGTTTTAAGTTCCGCATATTTGGTCAAGCCAATAACGAAGGGCCAATTAAAAAATAAATCTGTATAAAACGTCGAGTAATCGGACGCATTGCTAACCGTAATATTTACGTTTCGTTTTATAGATTAATGTTTACAGGAACGACTTATACCCTTTGCTATATACGTCCCCCCCTCTCTGCTTCACGCTAGCATATACACGTAAAATGGTGGTGTCGACAGCCGTGTCTGAAAGACTACGAACTGAGAGCCCTATTACCAGGCGACAATTTTTATGTATGATACTGCTTCGTTGCAAATTTACGCGCGGCATTTTGCTGCAGAGCCTCTATAAAAAATAAATGCAAGGAAACAAATTTTTATTGAGCTTGAGTGGGTGAGTCGGCATTCCCCTTTTCGCTGTTTATGCCAATGCGGAAAATGTAAACGTGGATAGGCAAAAAGGTCGCTCACAGCACTTTCATGTGACGACTACATCTATGGATGGATGCAATTCTGCCTTCGGCTTCTCTTCAAGTGGCTTCGTTTGCTACGGCTCGTTAGTTGTACGGTCCCGCCAAAGAGGAAGTGCTCCGTCACAAGCAAAAATCCAAGAAAAAAAAATTGCCTGCGTCTCGTACGAGGCCTACGCATAGCCACCGCAAGCAGGCAGAGGACTCAGCACTGCTTCGGTACGGCCCTTGCAAACTTGCAGGGCAAATTGTTCCTCGCTATATCTTTTTCATGAGGAGGAAATATATACATAAAAACTTCTCCATATTCTCCCCGGCTTCTTTCCCAGTAACCTTTATAAATATAACAAGAACATGGAAACGAGACGCCAAGCGCCTTGCACACCTGACGTACCTAACGGCGCATACTCCCGCGCGCGCTATTGGCTGGCTAAAGCCACGTGCCGATCTGAAGACACCGTATACAGAAGGTTGCTTGGATGGCGTAAGAATGAAGCTCGTCAGCATATTTTAGAGTGCTAGATTTACTCTTTTCTGAAACATGTAAACGATGATATCTGTAGGCTTCCTGAAACACTCGTAGCATGTAGGTAAGAAAGAAAATAAAAAAAGGGGGAGGGTGTTGAGAAAGAAAGACGCACTGTAGTAATCGAAACGGTAAAAACTGACATAACTGTAAAGGGACCACAGCACCAACTTCATGTGTTTGAATTATGCACTGCATGTTAAACTATACGGCATCCCACAGCAAGTTGACAAAATTTGAGCGCACTCGGCGCGATATGAAACTTCTATAGGTGGTGTCCAAAATCCAACGTCTGTGACCTGTATCGGTGTTACAAAATCGCTTCTGCCGCATGCAATCAGAAAAAGCACAGCCTTTCAGACCTGCATCTGTTTATCCAGAGGGCGCCACCACTGGGGCGTGGATGTGGACATCACCTGTCGAATTTTTTTTTTGAACCGCAGCTCAACCGTTTAGCAGTCTGGGAACACTAGCGCGTGATGAAATTAAGTGCGTAGTCACTCGCATGGTTCGCGCTATTTTTTCTGAAAAAATTGCGGCCGCAATGGAACGGCGCAGTAAACGCCCCTGGTGAAAAACTCGGTGCCACAGCGTGCTAAGCAAGGCGAGTCCCCCATGGGGCTCACGTGTTTTTGCAATGTTTCGGAGCAGACGACACAGCGGTGGCCGCGCACTTGTCGACGTCACTTAAGCCACGCCAAAATGGCGGTCGCTCTCGGTGGCGGGGGCTAGTATAGGCAGCGATTTAAAGTTGAAACTTCGGGTTAAATTGTGCGCTGACAACCCAAACTTGATTTTTTTTGCGTGTGCATATATCTCTAATGGTCCCCCTACTTCCCGTTGTAATAATGAACTGAGAATAGTTGGACGACCATGTCATAGCCCATTTAATAGAGAATGAGGCAAGCCCGTACAGGTTTCTGAAAGAGAAAACTTCCCAGTAGAAAAAAAAAGGATCTTCTCAGGGGAGCGAATGTAGCACCGCCGCCTTTATAGGGCAATCAATTCAATGCAATTCAATTTTGTTGAGAAATAAGTCACTACTGAAGCAGTTTTATACAGGAATGGCTTCCAAAGTAAAAACAGCAGTTGGGATCATTTACGATGAATAAAAAAAGATCAATGTATAGTAAGCCTGACAATATATACAGTATAGGAGAAAAGTTTGAAAATTATTGAGCACATAAAAAATAAGTTGAATTATGAGAGTCCAGATGAGAGATCGCTCGAGCACTTTAGCTAACCAGAATCATAAATGTAGAAGGACGAGAGAGAAATAGTCGACGATTTGATGATGCACAGCAAATGAGGTAGTAACCATTCTGATGCGTCATGGACAAACTTACAGCATGTATTTTCTTCATCAGAATGCAACATATATCTCCAGGTAAATACACCCAAGCACATTGGCCTCGCTGAATTGTACAAGGACAAGTGCCCTGGTTTGCTAAGGTGTGGCATTAGAGGCTGCTAAAACTTTCAGTGACACATCAGGCATCGATATATGATTCTGAGATACAAGACAGCCTGTACTAAGCTGCTGAAAGCCACCAAAAATAATATTTCTCGAGAAGTTGCAATTTGCAAAACCCCAACATTCACAGAGCACGCCGTGTTGATTGCCAAAGTTCTGATTCACATAGCGTGATTCCCATTCATGTTCACAGTTTCATGAGTTGCTGGACTGCAGTCGCATGTTGTAGTTACGGAACATAACTTACATTCCAGGTTTATATATGCCATCCTAAACACAGAGAGAAGGTAAGTGCAACAGGATACGAGAGCGAGCAAGAATGCGGCAACACGCTCACAGTACAATGTACGAAAAGAAAAGTCGCAGTTTCGCCCGAAAAGCGAAGCAGTGATTGCGATAGCAAATTAGTGCACAGCTATACGAAGTAAGAATAGTAGTTTTATCCGCCGTATTAGTTTGTAGGCCCAAAGGAATTATTCTGTCAAGCGCAAAAATATAATAAATACTGAAGTAAAAAAAGACAAATAACAACAACAAAAGAAAAGAGAAAAAGGAAACAAAGCAAAACAGGATGACAGTCTGCGCAGCTGCTGCTTGCACCACAGAAAGGGAAGGCTAAGTCTTCGCTCCTCGACGTGGCTGTCACACTGCAACTGAAAGAGAGGCTCTGTATCTAAGTCGCGGGGAAGCCTTAATTTCCCCCTGTTCCCCCGTTCAAAAGTTGCTTCGATGAAGACGCTACTGAAGTTCCTCCGGTCAAGCGAACTAGTTGAACGACTGTAACACTCCTGCGTTCTTTTATGTTATTTCTTTCATCCTCCCTTCCTCCTCACCCTCTATCTAAGTGTATTTCTTCTTTATCTTTCTGTCTCCCCTTAACCCTTCCCTAGTGCAGGGCCGCAAAATGGATATTTATCTTCTGGTTAACTTCTCCGCCTTTCGTATCTCATGTATATCTCGCACTCTCTCTCTCTCTACTTCGCCAAGAATGCCTCTACCTTTAGAGAGCACCCTCAACAGAGTAAATTCCAGGAAGTATGGTTGCAAAGGCGTTGCTTCCTAAAGAAAAAAAGAAGAATGAAAGCGGACAGTATGACGACAGAATGGTACATAACACGTCAACCCACGTTTCTTATGCCGCCATTGTTTCACTCCTTGCCTCCTCCATACGATCTTGTTACTACAGTGTACTTTCCTCTTTTTAGTGTCTTTGTTCGCTGTATAGCCACGCGTACGGCTATAATGTTTTTCATCAACTAGCATCCATCAGCACACTGCTCCCGTCTGCACCGAGGGTCAGCATAGCGCTGTTCGGACGTGTCGCCTAGTAAGTGGCGAAACTGGCCTGACACATGCACAACCGCCGAACAAAACGAAGGTAAAAAAAAAGGTACAACAACACAGGTGTCCTAAAATGGGGGTGCTAGAAAAAATAACAACGAGCCTTGCTTTATTGATATGAATTTAAACGAGAGGCCGGCGTCTTTAGCTCTTCAAGCTACTGATCGTCGCAGAAAAAACAAAGAAGCAAGCACCTATTTAGCTGAAGAACACCGAAGACAGTCAAATAAAACGAACATTTGCAAAGTTTCGCACACGAACAAAGGAAGGCACGGAAGAGTCCAATGACACTTAGAGAATTCACAGAATTCAGTAACTAATCGAAAAAACATAAAAGAGCTGAAAAGACGCACATAAGTTGTCAATTTTTGGAGATGAAAGCGCTGGCGTAGCTACACATACCTACTTAAGACAACGCATAATTACATACCTATACACAAATAAATACAACAAACTCAAGTAAGGACTGGTACTTGTGCTTACATTGCATTAAAAAAGTACCAAGGGAAGTCAGTTGCGCCGTTTTATGGACTCCTTGAGTGGTACTAGAGCTGGCGCAATGCAAGTATTGGAATGGTCTAATGCAATAACTAAATGTAAGATTTTTTTTTTTTAGCGCGTGCAGTGAACCTTCTCCTCCGCTCATGTGCAATGAATAATAAACCCAAAACACTTATAAAAGCAAATGTCACCAATTGACAAGTCTCTACAAATCGTAATATGGCGTCAGTACATTGTAAATGACAATAATGCAATATGAAGTGCTCACGTGCTTTCAGAAAAAATGTGGGCCATCCTCGGTTATCACCCTTGCATTTTTGAAATCGCTCTGAGATCGAGAAGTTTCGTACTTATTTTTTTGCTTTGTCGGAGAGGAAAATACCTCTCGATATAATTTATCTGCATGCACCCGTCAGCAACCAGCACCATTTCTGGTTTACTTTCATATTCAGGCAATATGCTAAGCGTTCAGGACTAGTGGCGCATTGCTTTGATCCTTCGGTGACAAGGAAAAAGAAAGGAGGGAACATGGACAGGATTATGTAAGAATTAGGTAGCGAAGGATGGATAGTTTCTGTGCGCTCTTGTTGTCTTGACTAAGCAAGCAACTGATTCTATAGTTGGCAATCTGGGCTGCATCATGACGACCGCTTGTGTCCAGCCTGAGCTCCCCTCTACTGCGTCAAGTCACTACAAGCTTCACACACCTGTTTGTTTATTAGCAAGTCAAAGGAAGGCAGATTTGTGGAATAATTCCGTTTCGTGCTGCTCGTAACTATGCCTCGCTCTTGATTCGTTATGGTAATCAGCTGATTGTGCAGTGCTTTGCGTGGTTTTTTCTGATAGTCAAATGTCATTCCGCACAGGGGGTATAAACGCAACTCCGCTGACTTCGTGCGCTTTTGAACATGTATTATGCTGCGAGTGGAAAAAAACGTAGGCGTTATTATGGTTTGTACTGGTCCGCACTTCGCTCTTGTCATTGCATGATGGCAATACCTGGTTCCTTGGATGATACGTGGAGTCGCAGAAGGTTGCCTAAAAAAAGAAAAAAAGAAAGAGACGAAAAATAAAACACCTAAGAACATCTCGCAGAGCGATTAAAGCCAAGATAGATGTGACGCCTACACATGAGATGAAATAAGAATTTATTACGTGACAGTGGTATTGACTTCGAGACGAACTTTTTTTCATTAGTTATGATGAAACTTCCCCTTGGAGCAAAGTCAGCAAAGGGGCTAGTTGGCGAAATTCATTCCATTTATCGGACCAAATGCAGGGTAGCAAATGAGGTGCAACCTAGTTAACCTCATTGCCTGTGCCTTTCCGTAAGCTCTACACCTATGCCTCGCGCCTCAGCTCTTCTTCGTCGTCCACTCTTGTCTAAAGGGTGACCGGCCACAGTGTCAACATTCACTCACTTCACTTACAGGAGATTGTTTGTCTACCGCTCCTAGCTTTGGACTAACACTTGGACGAAATCACTTTTAAACGCCAATGTATACAATGAAAGAAAAACACGTCTGTATGGCCAATATCAAAGCGCATGTTGTCGAGAAAGTGTATTACTGAAAACGGCGCAGAAGCGCCTCGTTTGTACGTTTTTCTTTATGGTAATGAATACAACCCGTGTATCTCAACAGCGCACTCAGCTTACTGTCAACGAATTTTTTCTTTTCTTTTTTTTTTCGCGAAGCGAACGTTCAATTTCAACAGCTGTAGATCCGAGAAAGCTCAGCCGCATTGTATACGGTATGCAATCATTTGAATAATTGCGAGAGATAGTGCGAATGAGTTAACTTGCAGAGGCCCGAGAAAACCGTGAAAAGGGGAGAACTGTGTGGGGCGATTTGATTTTCCCGAGACAGTATGGCATTCTGGAGAGCAAAATAATAATAAAAGAAAATAAAGAAAGAAGCGCATTCTATCGAATTCGAGGAAAACTCGTAGTCCGGCTGCGATTCTGCGTAAACAAGGGGAGCTCCGCATTTGCATATTACTGCGAAGCCTCGCCGAGGAAAAATGCTGCGATCACTGTGAGCTGATCTGCGAGCTATAAACGATAGAAAGTAAAATTAAGACTGGCTGCTGGACATTTACTACAGTTGTACTTATGCATTTTCGTAACTATCGCGAAAAGAAAATAGGTAAGCTGTCGGATTCATTATTACACTGTAGGAGAGCAGCTTTTCCGTTCCGAACATGCTCGTTATGCCTATGTCGGGGACCGGCGCGTTAATTGCTCATCAATATTCAACAGTGCTAGTTGCGGCGCTGTCATGCATGGGAGACACCTGTAAAAAAAACAAGATAACCAGCGAAAGCGGGGATAACAGAATCGTGTTCTAAATTAGCGGCTCGGAGAATGGAGAAGCGCGTTTTCCAACAAGCGCTAGGCGGCACTGCGAAATGAGCTCATGGATGTGTTGGAATAACATCGTCTGCATCATCGCCATCCTTGAACAGACGACCCTCCTCACGCAGAAGCACGTTGGCCGTCGGCTATGCCACTCAGTTCTAAGGGGGCGGGGGCGGAGGTGGGGGCGGGGGGGGGGGGGGGTTCTAAGTCCTTGTACTGTTGAGCGCCGAGGACTCCAACTATGCCGAATAGTTAGGCTTTCAGGTGAGCCACATATATAGTTAGGTTGTCAGCGACGCAGGGGATACCTACCTCACCGTGGTGGTGGGGTAAGGCCCCCTCCCCCACCCAAAAAAAGAAAATGAGGGCCATGATTAAATAGCGCTCTCGTGAGGTGTCCGGCGACCACATGAAATGCTCATACGGAAGAAATGGATAAGCGAGTTTGGCCTGCAATTACCTGACATCAGCTCTTGACATGTACACGCAGCTTCACAGTTGTAATGTGATTTCTGGTAAGAAAGGCTGGAGCGTCAATCGCACATGTACGGCCAGTGTGAAATGTTCGCGGATTCAAGGATTTCAGAAAACGCTGCATTTCAGAGCAGTTTGTGATCGTAGCTACTGCAACTGTACAACAAACAGTTTGTTCGCACATGGCTTTACATACTAGCTCAGGCTGAAAACTCGAATACCAGGGACGGCTTGCACGAACACTTTATTAACGAAAATGATAATGAACTTAAGAACGCGTTTTAGTGCGGACTAGGAGTTGTTTAAGGAACATTTAAGAACGCGTTTTTAAATTCGTTATTATTTTCGTTATTAAATGTTCGTGCAAGGCAAATGTTCGTGCAGTTCGAGCGCTCGGGTTGTCGAAATATTCGGCCTTTTCTCAGATATTGTGATCCGTAAACTATTGAGGCCGACTGAACGTACTTGAAAGCGTGAGTAAACAATGCTTCCGCAAAGAGTGCTTGAAATATGAAACGCACTATGGCGACGCGTCTGAGCTGTACACCGCTTTGCAGCACTGCTTGCGAAGGCTGCTTCTTGGCGGCGTTTATATTACGCTTGGCCAGAGGGCCTCATTAGCACGAGTGCAGACGCCAAGAGAGAACGGTTGCTGGGGAAGTAATAGCGCTTGATGCGGGAGAAAGACGGGCCATTAGGCAAACCGATCCGAAGTCCTAATTAGCCGGAAAGTCCACCTTACTGCCTTAATGAATTCTAAGGAACACATGATACGTCAAAGGGAGTGAGGTAAATAGCCAGGTTCTGTAACGAAATAAAAAAGCTGAGGGTTCACGGCGGCGGTGGCTAATTTCTGGCCCAGTTATCGACTGCGGCTTCAAACAAACCAACCGAAAAGCCTGCGCATCCCACAAGCTGTTGGAATCGGTTCAAATGAAGCTTTCATTGGTGTTTGTAAAGAACGATGTTTCAGCTTAACCGTTAGCAAGTAGAGACCAGACGACTTAGTTGGAGAAATGCACATTGCTGGATCGAGCTGTGGCATTCGAGACCCCCTCTCTCTCTCTCTCTCTCTCTCTCTCACACACACACACACACACACACACACACACACACACACACACACACACACACACACACACACACACACACACACACACACACACACACACACACACACACACACACACACACACACACACACACACACGCACGCACGCACGCACGCACGCACGCACGCACGCACGCACGCACGCACGCACGCACGCACGCACGCACGCACGCACGCACGCACGCACGCACGCACGCACACACACACACACACATTTATTAAGCTATTTGTCATCTGTACATGAGTGAGTGAGTGAAGAAACTTCATTGCAGTTCCGGCGAGGACGCGAACTCGTCGCGCACCCGGCTAGTCCCACGTCGGGACCGGCAGGTCTAGCCCACCCGCCCGGTCGCGGGTACGCCGGATAGCCAGGATTTGCTTCTCTTGAGCGGGGCTACGCAGAAGCGAGTCCCACTCCTCCTTGATGAACTTGGGGTAAGTCGACCCGCACTCCCAGAGCATGTGCGCTAGAGTGGAGGTCTGCCCGCAGGAGGGGCAGGCGTCGTCGCGATACACGTCCGGGTAAGCCTCGTGGAGAACGGACAGACACGGATACGCGCTGGTCTCCAGAAGTCTAAGCGAAGCGGCTTGCGCCCTATTCAACTTGTGGTGAGGGGGTGGAAAGACCCTCCTAGACATGTAGAAGAATTTAATAATCTCGTCGTGAGTAGCGGGAGCGTACCCATGGCCGTAGGGAGGAAGGGAGTCGGTGCTTCTTGCAGAGGAAGCGCGGTCGGTGAGGTCACGCGCAGCCTCGTGCGCAGGCTCATTGAGGTTCGGGGGAGCACCTTCGACCGACCCTACATGAGCGGGAAACCAGTGGATTGAATGAGGCGTGAGAGCATGATCATCTTCATGTGGGGTTCACATGGGGTTCTCCTTCATCATCGCTTGTGGGGCTCGCTCTTGAGTGTGATCCGTGCTTTGGGCGTGGGCGGTTCGCCGCATCTCCGACTCGTAATAAACGTCGTGATAACTGCTGCATCACAATATATATATATATATATATATATGACACGGGGCCCTTAACGCTACCGCGTATATAAGCTCCTGCATACATTTGCCAGTGCACGTATATTATATATAGCTTTTGGTGCATCAGCTGGCATTGGATCAGTACATTGATCAAACCGTTAGTAAGCCATCCCTCATCATAAATAAATCGCTTAGTTGTGGTGTAAATACATTCTTATACGTGAATTAAAGCACGTTGCTGGTCTATAAATGTAATTCAAGGTGAACTGGTTGTACTTCAGTTTTAGCACAAACATTTTCTCTCTCAATGCGACGCTGTCCTTGTGAAATGTCACGCTACGGTCTGGAACTTCGACAGTGACCATCTTGCTTCGGTTTTGCGTTGTGCCAGGAAAGCTATATAAACAGTTTCCCCTCGGTATTTTGTTCCTATAACGCCAGAACAGGACAAAGTAAGTAGTAAGAGGAAAGTGTCAAAACTGCGTGGGCATGCAAGTTACATTGGTCCGGAAACGTGGTCAACAGGAGCCCCACGTTAAGCAATGCCAATCGCTTACCGCGCAGGCGCGTAGAGAACACCAGTGACGCAGCGTATTACCTGTCATAACGAGCCGAAAGGCAATAAGCACACATTCGGCTCGAGGCGGTGTCGAGTCTGCAGCAGCGTGATAGCGGTGTCGGTGACAAAAGGAGCTCCTAATGTCGGACCCAGGTCCCGATCACGAGTGCCGAGTCGTGTCCGGAGTGCAGCAATTTGTCAGATTCCCAGGAAGTAGAAAGATATGTCGCTCACTTTCTTTAGGTCGCTACTTTCTTCTAAGCGGGTAAAGCCCCTCGATCGAGTACGCCCCTTGCGCTCGTTCGAGATGTTTGTTCTCAGGCTTTTTGTTCTCAGGCTTAAAGAAAACGCAAAGCGTCTTAAAATAAATAAATAAATAAATAAATAAATAAATAAATAAATAAATAAATAAATAAATAGAATGGCAAACGATGCACTCTCAAAAATGGCATGGGGGCAGACGCTGCAAGTGCGTTCAGTCAGGTCAGGCTAACCACATTGCTGATGCCCGTGTGTTATCGTGTTTCATTAGTTAATTGCTACGGTTATATTAAGGTAACTTCAGGTAGTGCCCATGGGAACGGCGTATTTTCCGTGGTGGTTCACGGCCTTTGAGGTTTTGTAAATATTTTTGCGTTCTTTTGTTTAAAGCCTGCCTACTCTTCTCGAAAACTGGCTATTCCTTTCAAAAAATGGCGAAATCTCTAATCTTGTTCCCTCTGGAATGTAGCCTTATTTACCTATCTATTTATGATATTAGTGATAAGTTTTGCAGGTCACGTTTTAGTGGCTGCCGAATCACTTCGGCATCTTCGGCAATGATCTTGTCGCCGAAGGTGCTAGAAAAGCAGATGAATAAAAAAATCTAGTTTCTATGCCTTCGTCGAGAATTGAAACACACAAGCACCTGAGCAAGCTAGTGGATGGTTTGGCATTGCACAAGTGGCACACACCTGAATTCACTCTTCATCGGTTGCATTTACTCATGGAGGAAACAAACAAAATGGGAGAGGGCCTGACGTCACGCTTTTGAAGTCGGAAATGCAGCCATGCAGGTGCGTTGTCTCCCTTTGCGACTCCAATCAGCTCGCCGATGCAGGTAGGCGCGAGCATTCAACTTGCATTGTTGCAAGCCGGCGGAAGTGTGTGCTGCCGACGGGCGTCAGAACAAAGCCTACGAAACCTCTGTAACAGTTTTAGTGAAGCAGACGGGCTCCTGCGCTTTTCCGTGGCACGTTGAAAAAAACGACGAAGACCCGCGCCGTGATTACTTGAGTGTCTGTGTTGTTGGCTGACATTCACACTCATAGACCCTAAACACAACTTTCAAGCTTACACACAACTCTTCAAAGTCAGCTTGTCTCGCGAACAGAATGTGCGATGAGAAAGATACGAGCCGAAAAACCTTATCTCACTTTTCAGGGACCGATAGCAGCAGCGAGAGCTTAAGGAGCGCGGTTGCTATGGCAACGTTGACGTTTGGGGGACCAGACCCAGTGCTCCTTTGCGAAAAAGAACACGTGACTTCTGCCACGCTTTCTCCAACGCGTCCGTGCTGGCCGGGGCCTCTCCTACGCTTTGCTTCCTCCACGCAATCACTCGACCCGTGTATATGCAACTGGAACAGCAGCTGTTACCTGCTCTGCTCCAAAATGAACAAACAGTACTGTGTCACTTGCGCCTGAGCGTCGCATTCACCAATTCATATACTCATTTTTCATTGGAATGGCCGATAACGCCGAATGCACGAAGCTGGCAAAAAAAAAAAAAAAACTGTAGGATACCTTCTGTGTTTCTCCCTTCTTTTAAAATGAAAGCTTCACCTCTGCTCAGCTCTAAATCCGCTGGGCAGAAGACCGTTCTCGTTGGACAAGATTTTGGGACAATAGCCTCGCATATCACAGCTGGCACAAGGATATTAATGCTCTGCTGCGCTTTCTGAAGGCTGCCAGACTGAGTGACCGTCTGTGATACAGATGAAAGAGCTGTCACTACGTTGTCGACATTAATACTGGGCTTTCTCTTCTTCTCTCAGTATTTTTCTCGCCTTTTCCCTTCCTTCACTGCAGACTAGCCAACCGGACTCAGTCATGGTTAACCCCCTAGCCTTTTATTTATCCTTTCCCCCCTCTCTATTTTTCTATTTTTCTTTTGCACACGGGACAATATGCACGGTTTTAGTTTAGTCTTCTAGTTTCTGCCACCCGCGAACAGAATTGTCCTCACTGGATGTCATCATCATCATCATCATCAGCCTGGTTACGCCCACTGCAGGGCAAAGGCCTCTCCCATACTTCTCCAATTGCCCCGGTCATGTGCTAATTGTGGCCATGTTGACCCTCCAAACTTCCTAATCTCATCTGCCCACCTAACTTTCTGTCGCCCCCTGCTACGCTTCCCTTCCCTCGGAATCCAGTCCGTAACCCTTAATGACCATCGGTTATCTTCCCTCCTCACTGGATGTGGTCACTGAGAAATCCTAAAAGGTAAAATTTTCACGCTAATATCTTATTATTGGTCATCATTTACGCGGAAATTTCGCTATTTTCATTTTCTTTTTACTCTACACCCGGCACTTTCTTTATTCCAACCGGCAGCTTACTTATCTTCATACACCCTGGTTTCCAGGCTCTTAGCCCCACCCATACTACACGGGTATGAAAATAGTGGTATTTACATGCGTTACAAATTTTAGCGCCGAAAACGTGCTGTCTCTGTTATAGCCCCGGACACCACGTCACGTTTCCAGTCAAATACGTTATTGAGATCGCTTCTTTACACCGAAGTACAGAGACGGAAGACACGTTGATGCGCGGCAGTGCCTGTCCCACGTCTTCTGATGGCGGTAGCTGACTGGAGCCCCTGACTTGATTGACGCGTATTGAGCACGGAAGCAGACGGTAATCTCGCTATATATGCTTGATGGTTTTTGAGCATTCCTTCGGAACGGCTGACTACATGAAATTTACGAGCCCCGTCTGTCGAAGTAAAAACTTTGCCCGTTATTCTTGCTCATATGCACAGAAAGTTGATATACCAGCGTCGAGGGCTGACATGTTCTCTTCTTTGACACTGCGCTTTTACTCGATGTCATCGCTTACGATACATAGAGGGTTAGCTTCGGACGGTGATTTTTTTGTCGGTGCTTGGACGTCGAAGACGGTGCCGTGGCAATCTGGTGTGCACGCGCTAGCCGCACGAGTGGTGGAGCGTTGTGCGCCTTGCCTTTCCAACATATCCTCAGCATATATAATTTCTACGCGCAACAACGTTGTTGAAGGGGTGTCTGACAACCGCAAGGATCTTCCTGTACTCTTGTGTGGTAGAAGTCCGACGTTGTTGAAGGTTGTTGTAAAGCTTAGATAATGCACCACCGTACAGGAGACATTCTCTAGAGAAACTCACGAACTAAAGGACATAGGCGACAGTCTTGATATCCATAAATATTCAACTTCCGTTGCAGGTACGGAGCGAGTGCGACAGGTGCGGATGCACTTCAAAAACTTCGTAACCAGAGCATATCCGAGCCTGTGCAAAGCTTGTGGAATAGCGCAAAAAACGAGACAAGTTTTCGCTCAATGTAGGGCATTCATGGTACAATTCAGGGTCTATGTGTTCCAATGTTGGGCTTACATTGACCCTGATTTCTGTGCTTTGATGAGTTTTACAGGGATCGTGCTTAAAGATATGTCATTTAGCTAAACGTGCTACCGCAACCTGTTGCTATGCAACCTGCCAGAGGCGAAGAAAGGAATCAATCTTCTTTTAAGCTGAGCCAGCACGCACGTTCCGGTCACAGCGTGCTACTGTAGCTTTACAGCTGTAAGCTTGAAGGGGGATTATTTAGGACTGCGCATAGAGAACACATGATGAGATCTGCTAATTCGCTCGTCTTGTCATGCGGTCTTGTTGAGCGATGTCAAAATTGTGGTTGTCACTGTTCGCCATAAAGGGTTACAGGCCATTTACTTTATCAGAAGCTGTTATAGCGCGTGGATTCCCTACTTTAGAGCTGCAATGCATGACCTGCTGACCACGTCTTGTAAAGTGCAAGGCCGTAAAACACTAGACGGGACGCATACTTGTATATGTGTGTCGTTGTTTGAATGCAAACATGCGCAATCTCGCACATATTTGCGATTGCAATATTTGCACATTTTGCAATCTCACGCCGATTTGCGGATTCGGTGCGCTGAAAAAGAGAGTGTGGAAGTAAGAGAGAGAAAGAGAGCCTTCAGTGAAGACTGGAGAGCTCAGCCTGGCGGCACGAGCAGCCCGCTACTTCGGATGCGGACAATGAAGAACAAATTTATATGCAGAGTACACGTAGCACATGCAACATACACAGTTATTCAGATATTTTCTATTGTAATAGCAATTGTAATTTTCTGGTTTCCATTTTTTTCCTCTTCTTCTTCTTTCTCCTTTCATTCCCTTTACCCCTTTCCACAGCACAGGGTAGCCAGCCGGTACTTACACTGGCTAACCTCCCTGTCTCTCCCCCCCTTTGTCTCCTCCTCCTCCTCCTCCTGACACTCGAGACACGTTCATATCGTTCGCCATTTCGGCGACTACCCCGTCGCCTTGCTGTCCGGAGCGTGAGCAGCGTGCGTGACCCGGGTGGTCGAGCGCAAGTGCATACGCGACTCGCACCGTTTGTTATAGGTCACATGACGCGCTGCGAGTGCAAGGATGAAGAGCCAGCATGAGACGGCGATCCGAGACGGCTGGTTCGCCTGCTAGCTTGATGTGCGCGGCGTTCCCGCGTGCCGAGCGTGGAGAAAGAAAACTTGGTGGTGGTCACCTGAATTAATGGGTTCTTGAGGCACATCGCATTTGAAATGGTGAACAAAGCGGCAGCACGGAAACTGTTGGTTTTGGGACAAGTGCACGCCTTCCTCGCTGCCTGCGCCCCTCATCAAGCCAGCGTTGCGAGTGCAACGACTCGCAGTCATCAAGCGAACTCTGTTCTTTAGTGTCTTTGGGCGTCTCACATCACTGTTGTTTGTTAGCAAGCAAATGTTTGCTAAAATTTTATGCTTCCCTTAAGACTACAAGTCTTTCTTCGAGTAATAGTTCAATGCGAGTAATAGTTCAATTATTCTTAGGCGGAAAATAAAATAAAAGAAGGGCGCATGGACAGCCACAAACCGCTTCGTTATGTTAATGTCTCCCTATATAATGCTTTTTCTTTAGCGCCAATATATATATATATATATATATATATATAAACGACAAGAAAGGGGGTTAACCGAGGGGCCCGAATTTTATTAGTCGTATCATAAGAAGCCAACAAACACTGACACCAAGGACGACATAGTGCAAACTACTTGTGCTTAATAAATGAAATAAAGATACGATAAATTAATGGAAATGAAAGTGGATCAAAAAACAACTTGCCACAGGTGGGAAACGATCCCACAACCTTCGCATTTCGTGTGAGATGCTCTACCAATTGAGCTGCCGCGGTGCCGTTTCCCCATTCACTTTGTTGGGTATTTATGCTTCCTAGTAGAACCCTGGGAGTGTTAGCCAGCGCCACCACTCACAGACCTTGGCAGCGGATATTGCGTCTCTCATTCCTCCCCCTTCCCCGTCTGTTCCCACTTCCTCTCTCCTACACCCCAATGAGTTTAATTGTTGTGTATTGACTCATTCTACGCGGTGGTGATGAAGCGAGATGCCGTCAGCAGGAGAGTAAGCAGGAGGAGGAGGTTAGGCGGCGAAGAAGGCAACACTTTTGTTTCGAACATGGAGCAGAGAAAAAGAATAAGGCGCAGAACAAATCATGTTAACGTAAATACATTAGAAGAAAAGATCTAATGACCGTTCTGTTTGTCTTGCTTAGAGAACGGGGCACAAGTCTTCTTTGAGGCTGGCAAACAGCTTTCCCCTGGCAGCTCAATGCCTCGGAACGTCGACGTTTAGATACAGTCCCGCTAACAGCGTTTCAACAAAAAAGAACAGTAACGTAATAGAAATAAAAGAAAAGAACAGCAGGAAGCGTGAACAAAGCTGTTCACGCCAGATGTAGCAATCAATAAAGGCGACAGCAGTGCCAGAAATAATGTCAAGTGTCACTACGAATTTTTTAAGCATTGCTAAAGCCAATTTTTTTGCTCGTTTAGGACAAGCTAAACGGAAGGATTTGATCTGCGGCTGATTCCCCCCCCCCCTCCAAAATAAAGATAACACAAAAACAAAGAAAGAAGGAGAGTGACGGCGGATCAACAGCTCAAGTTACGGGAACAGTTTTGCAGCGCGCATTTGTTTTTCTGGCGTGGTTCTCCTATAGAGCAAATTGTGCGGGACAGCGCCGCCACGCTTACTATTTGCTGAAGATTGTTTCCAGAAGTAAGCTTCAATTGTGCCTGACATTGTACTTGCACTTAGAGCAAAACAATGTCTAGTCTGTGTTTTCGCGGTCTTGGGCTCCATTGCAAACTTATGTGAAAGGACAATCTGAAATCCGTACAAATATACTGTAGCAGTATACACTTTTTAACTAGCCAGAAACAGGCAACTGTAAGTTAATTGCTTCCAAATAAATCTACTTAACGCTTAAGACTTGCTTTGAAACGCCGAGCTGCCGACTTGAGTTTGCTATATAATCACCGGGCTTCAGTCTGACGGCATTTCTGGCGGCACGTTTTTCTCGGCAACCTCATTGTAGCGTTATTGTATTAGAAATAATAATAGTGTGCTAGACTAACATTATGTATTGCATAAAAAGTTCGCGATAACTATGAATACCGGTACTTATTTGGCACCCAAGCTTTACCAAAAGTCCAATAAAATGTGAGCACATGTATGCTATGTTTAACTTAAGCAGTGTACAGTGTGGTCTACTGTTAAAAGGAACGCTCTGGTGTTTGACTCTACCTCTGCTGGCGCTGTAGCTGCAAATGCCGGCTGAGGCTATACCAATTCACTGCGTAGGTGTGCCTCTAGAAATGCGCTAGGGCCTCCAACAGCAAACCATCGGTGGCAAAGGCGGATGACTTTGCACTTGCCAGGGAGTAAAGTTCACAGTGCTTTGCTTTTAACAATGGTCCGCACTGTAAATGCCTATGTACAGCGTATATTTCCATGAAAGGTTTATAGCAGAGATCACAAGAGAACCTGCAGAAAACGTGCAAAGCACAGAAGCAATAGTGTCGTCTGATCCAAAGTTATGCGCATTGAAACGAACGCCTGAAATATAGCGGGAATAAGCTGCGACTCACCCATAAGCAGTTTAAAAAAAAATCTGCGTGTCAGAGCATGAATAATGCATTAACTTTTCGGCGATTTCTCACAGCGCAGTTCACAGGCAGATGCAAAAAATCTGGCCGTTTCAGACTCGGCCCTGGTAAAGTCACGTAGCCTTTCCTTGACTTGACATTTCTTGACTGCACAAAGCACTCGGCTCTTTACGGCGACTACATTAGCGCGGAATCTCTCCACCGCATTTTTTCTTTTCCTTCTCACTTTTGCTTCGCGCCCAGTGCTCTTCCGTTGGAGGCTCGCTTTCATGCTGTTATTGAGCCCCCATTTTATAGCAAGATCAAAGACTGAGCGGATTTCCAAAACTCTCTGCTGTGGCGCCGCAAGGGGTGCGATAACAGCAGTGCCTTGAATCCGCGATGCTGCATGAAGACCCCCCCCCCCCCTTCAAAAAAAAAAAAAAAAAAAACTGCAATGGAGGCTGTTTTCGTTCTTAGGGAATTCAAATATTTATAGTACGTTTATGAAGCAGAGTATGATATCTCTGTAATTTCACGGATATGCTGCTTTTGTTTTCCATGAGGCGTATGCCTATTTTAAATGAAAGATAATTTAAATAAAAAGCAACGTATATTTAAACAAGACGCTATCTTTTTACCAACACCATCTAGGAAAAAGTATTCTGTTTGACTTGACCCGTGCGGGCCTAATTATGCTTTGGGCTTCTTCAGCTTCGCTATGAGTTGTGGCTCTTTTTAGGCGGCTATAGCGTCGTGAGGCAGGCCTTGGTTGACGGTTCACTGCTTTCGACATGTCGTGTACTGGAAAGCTAAAGCTTTTTCTCTCCCGCTTCTAGAAGCATTCCTCGCCTTTTTCACGAAGCATTGTAGGCTTGTACTACATCCATGGAGAGGGGCTGACGAAATATGCATTTGTGAAACTCGCTGTGCTAAGTTCAGTACTAAGCACTTCTCCGGGAAAAAGAGAATGAAAAAGAAGAAGAGAGAACCAGTCAGCTGATGCAACGTGCCCTGTTGGAATCTCTATACAGCGAAGCTTTCCGCAAATGCATTAGGAGTGCTGAACCCCCTCATAGGCGTAGATGCAACTTTCCACGCGGTTTCCAGGCCGCGTAACACCTGCACAACATGAGGCCATCTCCGATGCCTCTCTCTCGTCTCAGCGCGGCTCTCCGTGTCGCGGCCCCCTCGCCTCCTCCACCAACGGCCAACGACCCGCTTGCGCAGGCCTTGAGGGGCTTTACGCAGGCCGGCTTCCTCCCTGTACCTTCCACTGCTGCAGGCGAAGTAGTGTGAATCATGGCTCCAAGATGGTGCCCCAGTCCCGCAGTTGAGTGTGAGTTATCCCGCGAGAACGTACGAGCAGCAGCAGCAGCAGCAAAAGGCGGCAGCCACAGTCAGGAAGAGAGGCGCAGGGGGCTTCGAAAAGAAAGCTTCGCTTTAAAAAAATGACCAGCCCTTTTTCAATTGGAAAACGAAGGTAAGCGAAGCTTCTCCTGCGTGCACTTGACCTTCGTTACGGCCACAAGTAACGGTGCCGGACTGCTTCAGCCTTGTCTCCCTCAGCTCGGGATCATCTCCTTGTTGTAAAATTGCCTGGGCTCGGGCGGCTCTAACGGCTGGATGGGCGCGCCGACGGCGAGCCCTTTCATGGGCGAGTTCCCGCCGCCACTCGTCGAACGCTGCCCCTTCCTCGGTGGAAAGCACAACGTGTGGCCGTCCCTTCCGTTTTACGAAACTGAACAGAAACGAAGCCGGCGCAGCGCGCGCGATACCCTTCCCTGCCGATTACCTGCCCGGATGAAGCGAAACGGCTATGATTGGTTGCGCGCGTGGCGTCAGCGTGCGCCTATGCAGCTGGAATTCTTGTTAATGACTCACCCTCCAGCGCCGGCACAGCTGTCAACTCATCAAACCGCCCTTTCCCGCAGCTGCTCTGCTTTGGAAAAACTTTTTTTTTTTGCGTGACCACGGCTACGCCATTTGTGAGCCAATACAAACTTCAATGAAAAAGAGAATGAGCGTAGTCGTTACTTGATGAATTAACAAGGTTGTGTGTTTTTCTCTTGATAAACATTCTACAGTTTGAATTATCGGTACAGAACAACGTCCTATGTGCAGTATTTATGTTTCTGTCTTGTCCAGTACCAAAAAAGAGTTTGTGTCGCACTCCCTATATTTTTTTCAATAAAGACTGCTACTATCAGTGACTGCGTGAAGCACTCTCACAGTGCGTCCTCCAACCACTCAATGTCGTTACTATTCCAAAATTGATACTTTAAAGTTGTCTTCCTCTAATCCTAATTAAGAACGCCAGCAAAGCACCCTTTACAGGAGCGAATCAGTCATTGGCCATCAAAGGATGGCCAATGCTTATGTTGGATGCACCGTGTAAAAAAAAAACCATGTTGCTTTCATTAATTGTTATAAAATGCGCAGCAAGTATGTTTTTGTTGAACTACGATAGCCTATCTTATTGCTCCTTAGTCTAGTCCAGTAAAGACACTGATAAATTCTACTTCGAAGAATTACATTGACAATATGGTTAACGGTGCATGCGACGCGCATAACAAGGAACCAACTCTCCAGGCCTTAATTCTATTATTTGTAAGTAAGCTCTGCCGTTCAACAGTTATTAAACGCTACAAATTGGCTACAAGAAAGAACAGCATATTTTTACAAAACTGACCGAAATAAGCCAGGCTGAGCATATCCGCAACCTGCGGGAGCATGAACGCTCACAGGAAACGGCCATTCAGATATAAAAATATAAATTACCTGCGCTGCCTGGCAATTCAAAGCCCCAATGTACAACGTACCTGCTTTATTTATGTGATTTTTTGTAATAATTTCAGTGTCTCTATTTACCATTGTTGTCCAACTTTTTTTTTTAAATACCGGTATCCGGAAGCAATGTGCAGTGCACTGTGGTGCACGCGTACCACGCGAATTTCAGTTTACATCTGCAAACGTTTTTTGTACAACGAGTCGTTAAAACGTTACATTTTGACTCGCATTTAGGGTATCATTAACAGATTTATAACTTTATTTTCATATTAAGATATCTGACCTCTTCTCACTCTTCAGTTTTTGTTTGCTTATGTCCTGCATTTCTCGCGTGCTATCTTTGCTAATATTAGGGGTGCAGACCTCGTCAAGACTGATGTCTTTTTGCGCGTGCCCACCGAGTGTCCCTCGTACTGAAATAAAGGTAATTGTGGAATTGATTGATTTACATACGGCATTGTCAATTGACGCATATGTTCACGGGCTGCTAGCATGATTGGGCTTGCTAAAATTTCCTTATCGATGTCTGCAACTCCTTATTCCAGTCAGTGCTTAAGTTCACCTGCTTTGCCTCAAGGTAACATAGACTTAACTATTTGCTGAAATTTACTGCAGTAAAAAAATGCACGTGATGTCATAGTGACGATAAAACGCACAATTACACAGCACTGGACAGAGATTAGGACAAGCACAAGAAAACCGTTATTTGGCGGCGCCTGGTGTGCAACATGAGTGTATTATTTGTCATTATTATGTTGAAGTGCGTTTTAAGTACATTTTGTGTTGTATTCAGAGATGTCCACCTCAGAGTGCTGTTTTGTGTTCTGGTTTTGTTCATCTGGATTATCTTACAGTGTGGTCAATGCCGAAGCGACTACTATAACTGAAATCAAGCAATTGAACAAGTCAAGCCTTTATGGCAGACTCGAGGCAGACTTCAGAATTTCTCTTAAGAGGAAGCTTTAGCTCGAGGTTGTATACCTTAATACATAGAAAAGAATAAATTGTTTTCTTGGCAGCTACTGCCATGAATTTAATGAAGTTTGTTGCTTTTGAAGGAAAATGTTGAAATGAAGTGAATGCAGGAAACTAATTTTCGATTGAGGCTGTAGCATATTTCATAAAAATTTTGTCAACCCCCAACTTGCAGAAAAACAAACTGTCAATCTTACATCTCTGCAACTCAGCAATGAAAAAGGAACCACAGTCCTACAAATTGAATCTAATAGCACATCTAAGGCGCACAACATTAATGTATTTATACATAGCTCTTAAATACTACAAAATGTGTGAGTAGGACATTTGCAAAAAGCCCTGTAAACATTGTAACTAATTCACATAAAATATAAACTCTTACTTTTCTCCTGTAGACTTCGTATGGTCTAACGGATGGAGTTTATAGAACTGCGATATTTGTTCTTTGTGCAGAGTTACGAATTCGTAAACTTCGTGCAGGTCTTTTTTACAGAATAACAAATTTTTGGAAATTTTGTAAAGAAGAAGTCAGGACCTAAGTCAATGTTTTGCGTAGTGATCACTAGAATTTAACTTTCCCTCTCAAAGTGAAAAAATTTCAATAAAGCCATTTGTGCGTTCTACATTAATTTCATAAGTGATATTGGTGTTGGGCTCAAGCTAAAGCTTCCTCTTAATATATGAAGTTTATTGTAAAATTGAAGGTTAATATCTAAATAATTATACAGTTAAATTGAAAACGCCTAAATTCTTCTACACTTTTCTTGACTTTATTGTCAGTTGGCTTCATAATGTTGTTACAAAAGATCGAGCCCCTCAGTTCCCATCATTCTCTCGCTTGCGCCCGTGTAACACCTTCATTGTGTCTCTTTCTGTTATCAATAAACTAACAAATCAAATAACGGCGAAAGTCGTCCGGAGTTCTTGATAACGATAACAACAGAGCAAGCGCAGGGATTACTGCTTCGTTCCGCACTTTGATCTCGTGGGCGCGGTTGCAGGGAGGAGTCTAACATTCTTTTTGTTGACGCAACAGACAGAAAATGAGGATAAAGGATACAGGACAACAGAAAACAGCACATAGCGTTGAGATTCCATTGTTGTTCCCTCATGTTTCGGGAGAAAAGTGCAGCACAAACGGTGTTGCAGTGAGGATGACAAAAACAAGAGTGGGTACTGTTTGCTGCTTGCTTGAAAGCAGCATCGTTGGCGACGGCTTGTCGGGCCTGTGCGACCCGAGAGACCAGCGGAATAGCCCTAGCGACGCCATTCCCGAAGGCAACCGATGACGTCAGTCACTCGATGACGTCAGTCATTGGAGACGCCATTCAAGGAGATGCTTGCTCACACTTCCCTTCCCGGAGAAATGAAAAGAAGTCTCCATCCACACTTTGTACACGCACCGGAAAAACATGGAGCGCAAAATTTAATCTAATCATCGAAAGCTTAGTTTATTTTTACAATATCAATTGAAAAGAAAACTGATTTCTGGATGTTTAGATATATAACTGATAAATGACAAAGCGCCTTATTTTATTGCCAGCGCTTCTCGACCGGCTGAGAACACAGATATCTGACATTCGCACTTATAGCCAAGTGGATTCACAAGTATGCAGACAACATACGTTCTAGGAATATTTTCCACTTCCTCAGGACTTAATATTTTTCTCTCACATATGCTTATCTACTAAGAAAGATGCCAATAAAGCGGCTGCTGAGAGGCCTATAATTGGTCCTAGCCAAAGTGTCCCGCCTCCTTACACGCCCTGACTTTAAAACCCTGAATGACTGGAATGAACACAAGTAAAGTGACTGAAATGCAGGGGTGAAATACTGAATGAAGTTTGACTTGGCTAAAGCACACGTGTTCAACCACTACCAAAATATTACAAGTGGTCTTACGACGTTGCTTTTAAGTCGGACAACGAATCGAAATTCAGCAGTGCTGCTGAAGCAGATCACTTTGTCGTGTGCTCAATGTTATTGTGCATAGCTGTTTTTTCTGTACAATGCTTAGGGGAGAACATTTACCATGCTTGAGAAAGAAGATTCAGAAGAATTTAAGGGACGCACAATGGCGCGATGCAAATAAATATGTTAGGCGTAACGTTAAGCGAGAGGAAGCGAGCGGTGTGGATAAGACAGCAAACGGGTGTAGCCGATATTCTAGTTGACATAAAGAGGGAAAAATAGAGCGGCGCAGGCCATGCAATGTGTAGGGCAGATAACCATGGTCTATTAGAGTAGCATAATGGGGAACAAGAGAAGGCGAACTCAGTAGAAGACGGCAGATAATTACGTGGTGCGATAAAATGAGGAAATTTGCCGGCATAATTATGGGGTTTTACGTGCCAAAACCACTTTCTGATTATGAGGCACGCCGTTGTGGGGGATTCCGGAAATTTCGACCACCTAGGGTTCTTTAACGTGCACCTAAATCTAAGTACACGGGTGTTTTCGCATTTCGCCCCCATCGAAATGCGGCCGCCGTGGCCGGGATTCGATCCCGCGACCCGTGCTCAGCAGCCTAACACCATAGCCACTGAGCAACCACAAATTTGCCGGCATAACTTGGAATGAGCTAGCACAAGACAAGCGTAATTGGAGATTGCTAGGAGAGGCCTTCGTTGGGGGGGGGGGAGGGGGAGGGGGGGAGTAAGCATAAGAAGCATAAGAAGCAGAAGAAGAAGAAGAAGAAGAAGAAGAAGAAGATGATGATGATTTAGCATGCCTTTCTGAGTGCATGGACACGTCCCAGCTTCTTCATTTGCCAGACTTGCCGCGTTGCGTTATTGCTCGCATTACACTTTACTGACTATCACTCAAAGTTGGCGGTCACTCATCCTACAACAGGGTATCGTTAATTCTTGATGCTGTTTTCACGCTGTTTGCGCTAGTTGATCATGATACAACTAGGCCAGATCTAAGTGTGAAAAAACTGCCAGATTAGATCCCTGAATCAAAGAGAATGCGTGTCGAGAATAAGGAGCGTGGTGTGAGTGAAGTAGGCGCACTCGACAATGGTACCTAGTTGGGCGGCGCACTATACCAGAAAATTATGCAGAACAGAATGGAATAATTAGACTACAGTTCAGAAAGGTACTTATCAATAAAACAAGGACAGTTAGTTCCGCTGCCGCAAAGATCATAGCAAATCTCACGCTTGTTGACGCAAATATTTTGACTGCCTCAATCTTCGTAGAACTGGCCGATGCCTGGCATAGAAATTATGATTATGATTAGTTATTCAGATGGCCGCAGGTAACAGTGAACGCACACATTTGTCTACTGCGTTGCACAACAGCAATTGCGAATGCTGAAAGATGGAACACTTTCTGACGTGACGTCATATCTTTATACAGAGAAAAAAAATTACGATGTCTTCGTAGAACTGCGCAGAGCTGAAGGAGCTAGTTGCCTTATGCAATAAAATAACAGGTGACCGTCACAGTAGGGCTTGACCGGCAACTTGACTCTCACATCGTTGGTTATAGCAATGGGCCAGCACTAACAAACTGTTTATTCACAAGACGTCCCTACGAGCAAGAAATCGCGGATGTTGTTCTTGATTAACTGGCACGTAATGACAACCGTTCTTGCTCCTAATGCTCCTTTGCCACAACTGGTCATGTGTCACGCGCACGGCGACAACGTCGATGGCACTGCCTCGCGATGGCCTGTCGGGAGTGCCCAGCGCATTTACTACACCCGACTCCACCAGCGTCTCGGACTGTTGTGTTTGATTGATGCGTCTTCGTAATGGCTTCGATCCGAGGTGTCACAGCCTCCGTTATCTCACCATAGCTCACAGATCTTGTCACTGCCGCCGCGGTATTACGCACACACAGTACCGCCCTCTCGTCTTTCGAAAAGAAAATGTGGGGAGAAGATAGCGACAGCTGACCCTGACAAGGCGAGAAATAAAGGCATAAAGTGTTAATCGGTGAAGGATTTCATTGAACTTCTGCACTAGAAAAATTATAGCAGAGCGTAAACATAACCGTATATGAAATATTGACCATCTACCCGTGTACCCGTGCTTATATATGTATTTGTAAGTATGAAACGGTGCTCGTTACGTCATAAATCAGAGTGCTTATCACATCGGCACCTCCACATCTCAAGCCATATCAAATATTCTGTGATTCAGCGTCGGCACAAGATCGTAGTTTTCGAAAGACATATATATTTGTAAGTTCCAGACAATATCCACTCTGCTAGGTAAGTCTCTTCAACCACTCCCTGGATTTTTTAAGCATCATCTACGAACATCTATTATGAGTCCACTTAATGTGCGCTGCCTGGCGACCTCCAATCAGCCTTGTCTCGGTAATTGGCGGAATGGAAATCGGCGACCAGTGATCTATATCGGTCAGTATACCTAAACCTAAAATTTTTATCTATGTACTCATTAAAGCGCAAAGTGTCAACATGGCAGTCGCGCACAATTTGCGACAGTTTGCTTCTTCCAGTGCTGAGGCACTTGTTGCTATCTTGAAAGCGTAAGTGTCGTCCTCTCCACTTGTATTTCCTTCTTAAGTGACTGATATTTGTTTAACAAACAAGCGCTCTCCTACGCATTATCGTAACCGGACGGCCTATCTCTGACTACGGATGATATACTAGAACACAGACCTTGCAGTTAATTGGTTACAACTGCATGGAGGCGTTATTACATTTTTAGACATCAACGAACCTGTGGAATTATCTTTGGCAGCATGACAGTTTCCTTTCGCGTACATTTGTCTGGGGAACCTCATTCCTTTTCCCTGTTCTTTCTATCCACACTTACTCTTTCCCCTGTGTGAAGTAGTCAGCCAGACTCTTTTCCGGCTAATATATCTATCCTCATTTCTACAATCTCTACTCCTCCTCTAGGCCTTATTTAGCGTGGCATTCCTTATTGTTCATTTGGATTGGATCGATTGCGTCTTTTTCACAATCACTGAATTTCGTAATGATTTGTTCTATAGGAAACATCGCAGGCTTCGGAAGAAGCAGCAGCTGCCACGATTCGTTAACTCTACCCAGTGTCTTAAGTTCAATGCCCGGCCCTTCCAAACAACGGCGGGTTTTGGACTTACAGTACGACTATCTGACTGAAATTGGTCTAATCGGAAAGCTTTAAAGATTCTGAACATTTTATATAGAAAAGCTTGTTTTCTCGGCATTTCACTTGTCAATATTAGTATCAGGCCCACTTGCGGAAAAGCTTAAGTTTACTCGGCATTTCACTTGTCAATATTAGTATCAGGCCCACTTGCGCATTTCATATTTTTATTGTTCTTTTAAACTTTTGTCCACTCTACTCTGGAATCTCTTACTCCCATTTCCCATTCCTACACAGAGTAGCATACCAGCAGTTATATACGCGCCATCAAAATTCTCTGTTATTTAATAAAGAGTCTCTCTCTCTCTCTCTCTCTCTCTCTGCTCAGAGCAAATTTTTTATAACGCAGCTCTTAGGCGTCCCTTCCTGCGAAGATAACGCGAGGAGGGTGCGTTATGTTCGCAGGAAGGTTAACCATAACCTTCGCAGGAAGGTTATGGTTAACACCGGCAAGATGACATTGTTGCTACCAGCCAGTGAAATAGAATAATGACAATTATCGTGTGGGAGAAAAATGCAGGTGATGCGCAGGACGCAAATTTTGTTGCTGGGTTGTTTTTTAGGCCAGCGGGGAATGAATATTCCGGAGCGATGAGTAAGTAGTTCTAATGATCTCGAGATAGATCGTTTTCCCTCTATTTTCTCGCCATTGGCACAATGGAGATTCCATCAATCATTTGTGCAATGTTAACTTGGCGCATCTTTCAACCTCGGACCAGTGAGGAAGATTGAAGAAATAAAACTGGAGCATTGTGATTTGTCAGCTGCCCCACCCCATGGTTAGTGGCTTTCTTGTTCTCTAATACACCGTTGACTATAGTGAACGTTACTGCACAGTATCTACGGGGCCCACTGCAGCCATAAAAACAGCGAAAGTTTTCGATGACAGCCTGAGGGCACAGATGAAGATAAATTAGGTGTACTGAAGGCCTGTGCCTTCATGCGAAAAGGAGTAACCGTCACCATTATAAGATGACTACGTCTCTTTCTTTTATTTTCATTTCAATAAAAGAACGTTTCTTTGCGTTCAACACTCAGCGATTGAAACGCGACACTTGGAGCGTGGCTTCCAGCACTTTCTGGCGCCCTCGCCGGGAACACCGCAGCTAATTAATTGGGCTGTACAGCGAAGGCGAGATGCTGGGTGACGCATTGTGATTGTGTACGGACCCCCAGCGATCTCCCAGCGCGCTTAGGTGGCTCAAAAATAAGCGGCTGCTGTGCGGCCCGAGTTTTCAATCGCTCAGCGTCTCACAGATGGGATGCGCGTAGAGGTTGTGAGGAAACTAATTTATCTTTCAGCGACAATGCGTAGGGAACTTTCACAGCCAATAAGGTTTCTTCTAGCGCCATATAAACGGAGATGAAAACACTTATTTACAAGGTTATCACAATGTGCTACTAACGTACCACGAAAATGTACTAGTTACATTAATAGTAATGAACACGATGACATGCGGCAAAAAACAACCACCGTACAAAGGATTTGGTTGAAAGGATTTCGTCGAGTCATCATATCCCTTTGCTTACAAAACAATCAAGTCTATTTTTTCCTGTCCTCTTAACTAGGTTAGAGAGGTCTTTCAGCGCGTCTGCGTCGTCAGCGAGCAGGTTCTTCGCAAGACTGTGTATTGATGTGGAATGAACGAGAAGAAACGTGGGAAGGGGCTGTGATTGAAAAGTGTTAAGAAATGAAGAATCACCGCGCCTGCGAATGTTTACTGAACGCACTCAGGAGAAGGAAGCTGACATCCAACAAATGGAAAACAAATAGGATGATTTTTTTTTGTATGCCTGACAGAGATGCCGCTCATGTCGGAGCGGTCGGGCATAATCAGAGAAAATGCGGGCTTTTATGTGGATCGATGGAAATAACGATAGACAAGCTGACCGCTTTGGTCGGCCTTCCGCCGCCGCCTCCTGTACAGACCAAAAAATGCTTGCACGCACTGACGGTGGATGCATCTAAGAAGGCCGAAGCTACCATTGAAAGCCATGCCTAAGAAAAGAAAGGATCGTGCTAGATGCCATCCGCATACGGCGCTAAATGTGTAGGCTTTCCATTTTTCGCCTGTGACGGGAAAGCTCAAAGCCCGCAAGCATTGCCTTTTCTGGTAGGCGTTGGTTCCTCACACATTTAGTGTGCAGGCAAGGCAAACTTCTGTGTAAGCTGGGAAACAAAATTAGCCGCGAAGGGTTATCCGTCGATGGCGCCTTTCCGTCACAATCGAGCTGCATATTCTACCCCAGTCTCTTTCCCCCACTGCAGGAATGGTTAACCGGACTCACTCCAGGTTAACTTCCCTGTACTTTCATTTATCCTTTTATATCTATTCAGAGGTGCAGTTTAGGATAGGTTATACTTGCAGGGTTTATTGTTGCTTCTGTGGAATTTCAGTACAGAACATTAACTCAGAATTCTTCACTAAGCGTTATGAAATCAAACAGCCAACGTCGTTAATCTTTTTTTTTTGCCGTTGTGACGAGTGTGTAGAAAGGACATGTGCGGTCACCAAAAGGAAATCTCCGCTTGACCTAAGGGAATGTTCGGAAGAGAATTTCATAGGGTCGGGCTTGTCTCGTTTCGATTGTGCAAGGGTTGAACTACGAAATAAAAAAAAAAGCTCTTCTTCTCGTTAGCCCTTTTCACTGCCGCAGGGCGCTGACAACTCTTCGAAGTACTGGGACTTCAAAAGTTTAGACGTGGAAAGATGATGTGTAGAAGTAAACTTAGTAGTTTATTCTGGTTTTCTTGGGAAGAGAATAAACGTTTAATGATACGAATCAGTGAGAAAGAGTGCTTCTTTATTTTTTCATGCAAGGCGGATGGCATTCTTAAAGAATAAAAATAAATGAAAAAAGAAAGAAAGAGAGAGAAAGAGAGAGAGCGAGAGAGAGAAAAGACAGATATTAGAAGAGGATATGAGTAAAACGACTACGCAGACAGCTCTTGCACAATGTGTCATCTGATAATGTCTGCGTGCCTGTCAAATTCAAGACTCCAATTTATATTACTGCCCCAATAATTTAGACGGTTCATGCTTCGAAACCGGCGAAAAAGATATATACAAATAAATGTTTTGCTATTTAGTTACTAGACTGATCTATGTGTTTAGTGGGCAATGTTCCCAAATACTTTCAGCACTTTTTATGGGACGGCAGTAGTTATTCATCCGACAGACACTTTCTCAAGGCTGCGCTGAATTTGTACCACCACTCAAGCTATAAGTTAAGGGGCATTCTGGCTAGTGGAGAAACGCATCCAAATTGCTTCGAATATTTTCGAATACTACAGGCCTTACTGAGACTTTATGAACTATGTGAGCGTGCGTGTACGTGAGCTGATGTGTGTGCTGCTTGCGTGTTTGCATGATCACTGTGTAAGCTATACCTTCCACAAAACACATGTAGAGCAGCGTGGCGGGCCATCAACCATACAAATGCAGCTTTTAACCCTTTGATAACTCTGTTGTAACGGATGTAGCTCGGTGACACTTTTACGAAGTCGTACACACTTATGAATGGATAGGTCGAGAGCCTTACCCGTCACGCTTGTGGCTATCTTTGCATTTGCCCGCTATATAGTACGGAGAGAGAGATGCTGTGTGCCGCCTTAGACAAACTGCACAGCTGGATTGCACTCACCACAAGAGTAAGTTTCACGTTTAACGCTCAGCTGCTTTTAGAGACACTAATTCTCGCCTCCATAAAAAGCGATTATAATAAAAAATCACTCTGCTACACCTTATCAAAGGCGCATGCAGTTATAAACCGGAAAAACACTTAAGAAGTGCGGGTTCCTACCAAATGTAGCGACTTCCATACCTCACAGTGCTCTAACGTCACTAAAAGCTGCGGGGACGTTCACATTACTGGCATTACATGGGTATTATGAGGAAATCTATCGACCTTGCAAGCTCGAAAAACGTTCAGAATCTACTGGCTTCGCTGGTTAGAAGGCGTTTTTCGCTGACACGGTACCAGAAAGTGAAACCTTGCGTTGTTTTAGATTAAGGACCGCAATAATGCAACGTCCGCGGAAAGTGCTGTCGACTTTTCTTGCATTTATTATTATTATTTTTTTGCAAATGTCTAGTTCATTACAAGTTCTGCCAATAATTCGTTATCTCATTTTCATCGCGATAATGACTCTCTCTTGATTCTCTCCTTTCTGTAATACTTTAGTCCGTCAAAGCGTTCGGTGAAAGGTCGTGCGATGCTAATGAGGTCGTTTGAACGCATGGTTGGCCTTACAGTTAGCTGATTCATCACTTCGCGTACCGAAATAAGAACGAAACGAAAACAAAGGAGTCAGCGTTCTTGCAAAAACAGAAATATCGAGGCCTACAGCTTCGACAACAGCACGAACCTATAAGATGCCTTACCAAGCCGAGTGCAAGTATACTAGGCATGTTAAAAACGTAGTTGAGACGTAATGCTTCACAGCACTGACACGGTACCGTAGCTCTCAGCGTTCTTGGTTAATACGTCTGCACTACTACTGACAGGGGCACTAAACAGCAATACTATAAGTTTAAACTGGTTTAGTATTCTGTTAATACTCTATTTTGATTCATTGGCGGGCAAAGTTTATCACTAAAGGAAATGACGGCCAACGTTTATTTTGTTGATTTCTCTTGAACAAGGAACGTTCACCCTTTAAATTGCGCTGCGGAAATACAATGCAGAAGGAAGTTTCATAACTTGGGACTGCAGTTGAAGTTCGTGCCCCGCGGAAACTTACGTGTTGGTAGATAAGTATGACGCCACGGATTTCAATTCATTTTCTCGTATACGATCCGTTTTTTCATAAAAAAAAATGAAAACGTGCCGGAGAAAAGGAAAACGCAGTACAGGGGCCATATCCTGCAAATATCTTTCTTTCCGGTTATATTTCATTTATCAACTATCGCGCCAAGTGAACAATCCAGCAATAACGGGGGTGCGGCTTCTTGCGATAAACAGGATACAACTTGAAAAGTATGGTCACAAACTACTTCACCACAATGTTACCTGAGAGATAAGTCGCCTGCGCGCCAGAGAAAAATTAAAAACAACGTAATAGCTTCACGTGAAAGTTGCGCGCTAGTCTGATTGCTCACGGCAGGTATAAAGGGCTTGATACAATTAAAGTTACAGCTCCATTTAGGAACGACGTAACAAGAAATGTCTCCTATTTAGCACATTCATAGCATAGCTGCCAAAAGCCAATAGCCGTCGATGAGTGCTTGTTTTTATGTTCAACACACGTCGATCGCATCTAGAGCTCAAAGTGGCTCGCAGAACAATTGACGGTGTCACACGACCTGAGCACTTTACGTGTTTAACCAGCATCGATGGCTCGTCACCCAGAGAAGGTATTGCACCAATTTGCAATATAAAATAAGCAGCACGCTTTCAACCATAAGTGTGTCGCCGTACATGTATGCAGCCGATTTTGAGTTTGTACTCGTCCTTAATCGCAAGATGAGTCATCGCATGAATAAAATAACGACTTTAAATCAGAAAGTAATATAGCAGTTTTCATTCGGAATATTTGTGAGAGATGTACAATGTACATGTTACTACGGAACGATGCCATTTCTTTTTCTCGAAAAAGGACATGTATATGCTGCACCACGTATGGTACGTACGTAAATGTAGCATCGTGCTCGATTCACGCTGAGCGCTATGTCAGCGTAAGATAAAAAATGAAAAAAAAAATTCGGAAGCTTGATGGTTACTCCAGTTTTGACTGCATTTCGACGGAAGTAGCGAGCTGTGAAATAACATTGCACACGAAAGTAGAGCTATATGACAGAGAATTTGTTTTCAAAACACACCAGAATCACTGCTCAGTCATTTTTTGTTTTTCACTCTGAAGTAATAATGTTACTGCCGATTACAGAACACAACTTCGAACATCCCCGTATTGTTTTTAATCCCCGACCTTATCCAGCTGAAATGTTTAAGGAAGGAAGGAAATCAACTTTATTCGTTTAAGCTCTACAACTTACAGCGTCATCCAGCCCTAAACTGTCACTATGCAAGTGGGACAACAACTCGAGCCCTCAAATACAGCAATGTCGCGAGAAACGGAGTCGAGACATCCTCCAACACACTTGCATATCGTAGAATGGCGCGCTCCTGTGTACGTCAGGCCGTTCTACAAGAGAGACAAACGGGTCGAGGCTAATATTGCGGCTGCTGCTTCTGAGCATGCGCTACTAAGTGGGAGGATGCCCGGTTACTCGCACTGATATATTCTGTCCCAGCCATCATCATTATCATCCTCATCGTCATCATCATCATCATCCTCGTCGTCGTCGTCATCGTCACTATCATCATCATCATCATCATCATCAGCAGCAGCAGCAGCAGCAGCAGCAGCAGCAGCCTGGTTAAGCCCACTGCAGGGCAAAGGCCTCTCCCATACTTCTCGAACTACCCCGGTCATGTACAAATAGTGGTCATGTCGTCCCTGCAAATTTCTTAATCTCATCCACCCAAATAAGTTTCTGCCGCCGCCTGCTCCTCTTCGTGCTGCCTCTAGCTTGAAAGCGAACTAGACCACCGTCTCCTGGATAGCACGAGACATGTACACTTCGATCCATGACATCATGCTATATTGCCCAACTGCCACAGTATCTAATCAGAATGCTCCCGAGTAAGCCGCAGTAATTTTGACGTCACCGCTTTCGCCACAGCGTGCTTGAGAGAGAAAATTTGGTTCAAATTATATGACGTCACAAAGCAGAGTGCACAGGCCTGCTACCTAGGAGGCGCTGGCTAGGCGCGCGAGAACACAGCGCACACTAAGTTACAGTTATCTCAAGTCGGCTAGCCTTCGAACCCATCGCAAATTGCCTCCAAGATAGGACACGTGCTGCTGCGCTCGACGGCTGCAGATGGAGTAGAAAAGGAGATGCTCCCTAACCTGCTCCCCCACCCCCCACCTTCCTAGGGCGCACACATCTCTTCATTCCACCCTTGCACATGTGAGAAGACTGCGCACACCCTCGCCTTTCTCCCTCGGAGCACAAAAAGACGCCGCTACATAAAGCCACCATCCTTCTCGCCTCACTCTCGCAAGCTTTCGCTCACACCGAAACAGCATACGTCGCGCTGCCTCGTTGTTATCGCCCTTGTACTTTACACAGAACATCACGGCAACACCGAGGACGACGGTAGAAAATTGCATAGACTGTCCATAATATTGCTATCGCCATAAAAGGCGGTGCCTTATAGGCGTTAATTTACAATCATTTCACAGCCGAGACCATTAGTTGGCCGGGCTGGCTTGAGTGGCACCCCATGCGCAGAAACAAGCAGCTGAAAGCCAGCGGCGCATAGAGTGGAAGGCGCTGATAGCCTCTCAAGCACAATCTAGGTCAGTGTGCTGGGGTTGGGCGGGGGGGGGGGGGGAGGTGGGGAGACGCTGCCGTCCATACAACCCACGTGTGAGAGACGATGGCTACGATCAACCACTCATGCAATTTGTTTCTCCATTGCGCCCCCTTTTGATAAGTTTGGCATGCTCACGAAGCCACTCCGCAGGCACTGCCAGCCTGCAATCTTTATTTAGAATCATCTGGCACGTGCGAAAGCCATGGCGAAGGCGTCTGTACCACCCGCTCGCCTTGAGTGATTACACGCTGGAAAGCTTTTGCTTGTTCTTCCGCGGGTGGAACTTGAGGAAGCAATGTATCCTTGTCGTCGACGTTATGTTTCGGTGGCTCCCAAGCCACTGTGCAGTAATATGCAATGAACAAGCCGATTAAGCTGCTGCTTGATATGCTGGTGAAGAAGGCGCGCAGGAACCCATCCCGCTGTCAAGACCAGACGCAGTAGCAAAACTTCAAGTGCTCGCGAGTCATGGCACTCAATCGTCGTCTTGGACGCAGAATATGCCTGCAAGTGGACGAAGTCAATACGCGAACACCCAAAGTTTACAGTTTTCGCAGTGGCTCCAGCTCAACAGTAACGGCGTCATCCGCAAACAGACAATAGAAGACATGTGTTTGTCGTAACACCAAACGCATAACAAGGACTTTCATCGACCGGTAGTTTTGAAAAGATTCAACAATCTTTGCAATATGCATGACCACTCATGAGAGTGTGGGTGCCACAGCGACACACCTGTAGTCCAAATACACCTGGAGTGACTTAAATGATGCTAGACCAGGCTTCCTAGTAAAGATTATGCGGAATATACGCAGCCACAGCCATACATTAGAATTCAGGAGGAAAAGAGGGAAGAAATATGCGCATTAGATCTTATTCTTGTCATCGGATAAACTTTTTTTTGCCTAAACGAACGTTACCACGAGTAGTGGCATGTAAACTGGCACGTGTACATGACTGTGAAAACAAAATGAAGAGAATATGAAGTGTAGATGAACAAATACCCTGCATTGCTATCATTACTGCTGAAATTGCGGTGTTAATCGAAGTAATGAAAGAGGCAGAAGAGGGGACTGACAAGCTGCAGCAAATGTCCTGGTAGTGAATACTAGCTACATGCAGGTTAAGGCTGGTGGTTGAGCGTCGACTATTTAGTGCGAATGCAAGGTCCCCGTGTATATTTTATTCATTGGCAAGTTGCTGTTGTAGCAAACCTGTCGTTCTCGTTCACCTCACTGCTACCCCTGTTTTTCTTTACTATCTCTTTCACTTCTGCCTTTTCTAACTGACACATATAACTGCAGCCTCATTTTGCAGAAATTTTGGCAAACCAAAGTTTGCTTCATGGCTCACTTTTCTTGATTTTGGCGCCACCGAAAAAGTCACTATGTGCTGAAACGCTTTAGATTTTTTAGTTTTGTTGAACATGGGTTGCTGCAAATTATTTAAGTTTTGTTAAATAAATGCATGTAGGTTCCCTTCGAGAGGCCACGTGTTCATTATTCTGAAGTGCGCCACTACGACTGATTTCAAAGCCCGTTTATCCCGGCAACAGCACTGCTACCAATTATTTTTGTGTACCTCTTCATCGTTTATTTCCTTACACCACCCCTCGTATCCAGTTCAATGTGGCATTAAGCGAGGCTCACGTGCTCTTTAGATTACCCAACTCTTTTTTTTTCTTCAAATTATTGGTGCACTTTTGTGTACTGGAAGATATTTTGCTCCCAGCTTCCGAGACAACTACCATTATCGCTCGGCGTATTGAGCCTTGAGCCCTTGCAGGAAAAGGCGCATAGTCCGAGCTCTCGCACAAGCTTTCGCAATAGCGATGAACGGCGCACTTCAGCGTCTCGCCTTCTAGGCGCATACTTCAAAAACCCGTTGCACAATTCACCTTTCAGGAGGTTCTGATATGCATGCTCGATCGATGCATGAAACTTTGTCACCCCGAAAGTGGGGAGTGCCGCGGGAAATACAGCTGACCTTCAGCTAACAATTTTGGCAGCAGAGCACTTTTGGCATCTCAGAGCGTATTCGTGACTGGTGGTCACCCTGACTGTTACGAATAGCCAGACGTGATTTTTCTTTATTTTGTTAGGATCGACACTTTGTCCTTGAATTTAGCCTAATACTCCGTTCAAGTATAACCACAGGCAAACTAACCTTTATTCTGTCACCATTCACATTTGTGGATGCTTAGGCCACATCGAGTCTACCTTCCACGAGGTCAGCGACACCAGGTGGAATGGCCCCCCGGCATTGTCACGTACACAAAGCGCACATTCATGAAAAATGAAATTTAAGAACATTACATCCAATCCCATTTCCTCAGCAGAAAGCTAAGGAATAACATAATATTTAGAAATCAGTAATATCTTTGTGAAAGCAGCAGCGATGCGAAGCACACACGGGAATTCCAACTTCTATGCAAATAAAGAATAAGGCAAACAGCAAGAGACTTAGGTTATCGCAACACTGCCTTATTTGTACATTACTATAAAAAACACAGCGTTCTTCCACTCTGTGAAGAAGGATGACAAGCGAAGCTGTGTGTGTGGGCTCCTTAAAGGCCATCTACAACGAAATTTCACTTTGGCTAAATTGACTATAAATGAATAGCGTGTACTCTCAGAGCAATCTTGGCGAAGCCGCAGGGCTATAGTAATTGCCTAATTTTGTTATTAGCAGGTATTAAATAGCGCCTATGCAGACGACGCGTGCACCTGGCGGGAAAGCGGCAGCGATGCGGACGTGGCGAATGTTGAAGAACCGTACGCAACTGCGGCTAGGCAGTAAGGCACATTGCTCGCTCATCATTTGTGTATAGACGGGCGTCTCTCTTAGCGCGCGTTCTCCCTGTTGTGCTCGTGCTTTGCGCCGTTGCGAAAATGTCGACGCGTTGCGTGGCCGTCGGGTTCTTGAACACGTATGGGACTAGCTCGCACACATTTCCAAGCAACCAAAAAATGCGAAAGCTGTGGGTGCTTGCAACGCGGAGCAAGAACTGGCAGCCGACGAGAACTAGCAGGCTTTGTTCGGCACACTTCAAGAACGACGACTTCGTGTACATGTTTGGTTGCTGGAGTGCCGTGCAAGACGAAGAGGGTGCTCAAGCCTGACTCGGTGCCTTCCGCCTTCAGCTACAATGGCTGCAATCGCAGCAGCGAGCAGTCTACGCCAGATGAAGCGATGTGCCGGCGAGCCGAAGTATTCCTTTTCTCCTACGTAAACTAGAGCTTCAATAAAAACAAATAGTTGTTGTGCTCGTTTCATCGTTTGTAATTGCTAGACTGTGAACAGTGCTCTGGCAGTCACGCCTTCGACCACGCTTAGTGACACTGCAATTGAGTTTGAGCAAAAAAAAAAAAAAAAAAAGAGACCTTGGAGAAGAGGCCAGCTTTCGCGATGTCGAAACAGACATCGCAGTCTCGGTAAATGAGGGTAAGCAAATATGGCTATGCGGACGTGCCGCAATGTTTCCATGCGCGAAGTGAGATTCGCGAGTTCATGGAAAGCTAGCTGTTCACTATTGTTTTAATTTTAACAAACACAGGATTGCGAACGTTCTTTATAACATTGAAGGTGCATTTTTGCTGGAGTTCATTTCCCGTATATCTTTTGTTTGTAACCGTTCTTCCAGGTGACATGGGTGTTTCTGCTTGCTGCCCGACATGTAGTCACAAAAAACCTAAGACGTCGTCAAAATACGTGCAAGTGGTTTTAGCGAAGGCCTGTGCACAAAAGGCTACAATAACAACAGTTCTACAAAGAATCAGTATTGAGATTCAAAAATCAGACTTTTTTTTATCTGTGGTATTGCATGCTCTTTCATTACTATTTTTTCTAAGGTATGCAGACAAATGAGTGCAGCTTTCGACCAGGGCTTGACCGCAGTTCCACATCTATCACGGATTGGGCGACACGCTATGACCTGGCCTCACCTTACAGTGATGATGAAAATTTCAATGTGGACATAACTGACATGCAAGATGAAAGTTTTGCACTGTAAGAGGCAAACATGCACGTGGAAATATTTTTTCAGATGAGTTTGTGCTCTTTGGCATGCCCAGCTAAACCAACACAATTCTTTTCTTGCAGCCATCAAGTGCCTGCAAGCATGGATGCGGTTTCAGAGATGAAATACATTGTCTTTGAAAGCTGCCTCATGCATTTGTTTGAACTCTGCAGGACTTGTCAGGCTACATGCAGTGTGCAAAAAACAACAGATGGAAGCCTTCTGCGTGTCACAGCAACGTGTACATAACAGCACGCATGGCCATAGGAAAGCCAGCCATCACTAAATGGAAAAGCTAATGGCAACACCCTTGTTGCTGGTTTGTTCATTTCTCATGACATATACAATAGAGAGAAAAAAAATGAATGACCATCGTGACGTCATCTTGCGTACAGAGCCTATGCAGGTACAATTTTTGAGCTTCAAAACAGTATGTTGCATTCTAATGTTAATTGATGTATATTTCCACAGGTCACTGAAGTTGGCCACAGTGTGCGCATGGAACACGGTCTTGAGAGAGGTTTAGAGTTCCTACTGCGAATGTATTGTTGCATCAGCAACGTTGTAACTGACGGCAGAGCCATTTTTTAAAAAAGTGCTACGCAGTTGTTGTTCATCTTTTTGACTGCTGGCATGTTATGTTGCCGAAGGCAAGCATAGAAGTTAAGCTACACCCTTGGAAACAATATGCCCAAAGAAATATTTCTGACCCTTGTATGGTATTTCACGCATCAAGAAGAAAATACTTGCAGCTTCAAAATGCCGTGGTCTCGAGATCCTGGCCAAATGGTCTCAAGCAACTGTAAATCACTTGTACTGGTGTGCAGCATCAATTAATGGGCATCCAGAACGGATTTTACCCAAGCGGACATCATTAATCAGCCATGTCGTCAACATTCATGAGCATGATTCTACCGCTTCTCCAAAATGTGCCCATGGTGACCTAAGTGGAGATGAGAGGATGTGGCTAGATGAGCTTGCGTAACTGGGTTATACTAATTCTTTGAGAAAAAGTCTAATGGAATATGTGTGCTTTTCTTAAAGGGAGTGATGCACATCACAAGCTCCGTGAGATAGTCCATGCACCAACACTGCTCAAAGACAATGGCCAGCTCTCCACGACGAATCAGACATACAGCTGCGACGCTTTCCACAGCCTCAAAAATCAGTTTGCCCCCATGAGGTATCATTACAGCCATAGTGGAATGAAAGCTAGGTAAGTACCTGAACAATCGCTCAGACACACTTGATCATGTACATGCTGAACTTGAAGAAAACAGTGCTAAACACAGCACGGTGATAAGACGAGACACATACAGCACTGAATAACCAAATTTTATTATGTGTAGACTTCAATATAAACTGAAAAGACAAACAGTACAAAACAACAAGGACTACGGAGATACCCACTAGCAACGTTATGTCATGTACTAGATAAGTATATGATAGCGTTGCAGTGTAGCGATATTGTAGTGTAGCTATAGTTAAGCTTCACGTTCAGCAATATGCCACCCCAGCCCAGTTCAACACACTACTGCAGATCACGTACGTAGCAATGCCTGTTTTATAGCTGAACTGAGCATTATGGTGGTTACCAATTCCTATATTTGACTGCATCAATCACACTTTTATTAAAATTATATGCAAATCACAAAACATTCCTGTGCTCTGTTTGTATTTCTCCGTTCAGAGTGGCGATTGCTGCCATGCACTACAAAGAAGACCGAGGGCGCAAACAAGCCTTTATAAACAGTGGCAAAAGAAGGTGAGCTGTACAATTTAGAAGACGACGTGGAGAGGCCACTGTTTCTGCTGTGATGGCTGAGCCCTCCTATATTGAGTGGACATTTTTAACTCATGTAGATGTTGCAATCGAATGCATAAACTCATTTAGAAGTTGTAAACTCTTTAGAAGTTATTTGTTGCAGTGCCAGGGTATCTCAAAAGCTATGTACCCAATTTAGGTTATGTCACAAAGTGAGAAGCCATTCAACTACAAAAAAAATGTGCGAGAGATCACTGATGAACGTCAGCGATAGCCTTTTTGTGTGATACACTGCATGACCCCGTACTATTGGCGAATAACAAAACCTTATGGGCACGTCAGCTGACACGCCAAGTGGCATTCTCACTGCGAGCCATGAACCAGATTATACTACGACATAACATGCCTTGTGATCGCAGCACCTCGGCTGAAATTGTGTAGCAACTTTCTCTATCCCTAGCATTATGACTGCAACTTCGTCATAATGGCTGTTCATCAAGCGGCTGTGTTCGACGTAGATTATCTGTTGCACATGGGGCGCTATCGATTAAATATATTTAGGGCTACATGCCTCTTGTGTCTCTTTGCCACATCTATTAAAGGAAATCACCCGATGTAGTGCACATACCAATATCACATGCAGTGACAAGCCTGTTTGGGCACCTACTAAGTGGCGCAAGTTTTCTACTAGGCCAGACAGCCAGCAGCAAGTTGTCTATTTGGGCTCATATCGTCTGCCCAAAAAGAGAGCAACCAGCGTACACTTAGTGATCCAAGGTGACTCGTCTCCCAAACATGGTCCAAAACATACAAACGGCAATTTGGGGAGAAGCGCCAAGAAAGTTACCGCTTTAATAAGTATACATGCTAAAATAAGCTGAACTTGACCTTTTTGAATGACCTTTACGAGTCAGTCAACGCTTCATTGGAGTATTCAAGATTCATTGAAAAGAAAGAAATATTGTTAGTTTGTGCTCATAAGATGGCAAATAAATGTGTTACACAAACAAGTGATTACCTATTAACAAGTAAATCCCGTGTATAAACATCTTCAAAAAGCTAATAATACAAATGCTAGGTGAGTCTTTATTTAAGATGTCATGTGTCGAGATCTAACATTTTCTATGAAGAGGTGCAGGAACCAATCAGAAATTAAAAGTACAGTATTATGGCTAGTCTTTTGTGTGCAGCTTGATGCATCTGAACTTCAGTGGTTGTCAGTTATGCTTACTGTTGTCGTATCGCGCAAGTGCTGCCAGTTGAACTAGACAGTTTTTCCTCTTACCTTTCCTTCATGTACTATGCTTCATGATTTTCTGAAAGTTCCTACAAGTAGTCCAGTGTACTCATTCCTTTGTGCCACAACACTTGGATGATTGTCTAAGTGAAGTGATCATTTTTTGATGTGAAGCTACTGAGATGTCAAGTTGTGTGATGCAAGCACGTGTGTTTGTGATGAAGTGGCAAGAAGACGTTGATGCTAATGATGACCACAGCGCTATGACAGCAGCATGAGGAAAAGTTTCGTAGTCATTTCATATGCCAGAGATCAGTCAGCCTGCGTCAGCTAGTCATCGTTCCTAACGAGACAAATTGGATTTTATTTCATGAAATTAAGCCCCCGTAAACAAAGGCCTTTTAAAGTGTAATTTAGTACTTGGATACATAAAGGAACTCCAAATGTATAAAAGTATTTTTTCGAGTAGAAGAAACGTCATGAATAGACAATTTCGCCGGTGTAGGCAAATATATTTTACCTTTGCTTCTGCTGATTATATGTCCATACGCAGCAAAAAATTATTCTCTCTCTATTATTGCTTTCTTTAAACTGCAGGAAGGAATTATCACTATGACACTCTGGCATTCGTACTAATTATTGTATTACCAATTTGCATATTATGCTTCTTTATCGCAGTATTAAATGAACAAATGAATTAAGCAAATACAATTGGTATAACTTTCTTTAAACGAAAGTAAGAACAGAGCCTACCAACTTTTCTAAAACATTCCTGTAATAAACTTTCTTCAAACAAAAGTAAAAACAGAGGCTACCAACTTTTCTAAAACATTTTTTCAACAAGCTTTCTTCAAACGGAAGTAAAAACAGAGCCTACCAACTTCCTTTAAACTTTCTTTTAACAAACTTTCTGCAAACGAAAGTAAATACAAAGCCTACCAACTTCCTTTAAACTTTCTTTTAACAAACTTTTTTCAAACGAAAGTAAATACAAAGCCTACCAACTTTCTTGTAACAAGCGTTAGTAGGAAGTAAAAGTACAAGGATGTTAATAAAGTTGATAGAAAGTTGGAAAGAAGTCTAAAGAAAGTAAGCATGCATTTTTGTATGGATGGATGGATGGATGGATGGATGGATGGATGGATGGATGGATACAACTTTGTTGTACGTCCGGCAAGGTTTAACGCGACCCGGGCTCAGGTGCCCCATGGGGGAACGTCAAGGCCATGCCTCAACGACGCCACATAAAAATTGGCAAGAAAGGAGAATAGACTACATTATTTCTGTGGCTCACTTGAAGCTACACAGCGCTCGTTGCAATACAAGACATCCAGAGTATTGGCACCTACCACGATTATGCACCAACTACGGATTGCAATTGTTGCACTACACTATTTTGATGTCCAGCATAATGTATCGTTATCACAGAGAGAATGGTGAAATGGGTCCGCCTCATTTCCCTTCGAATTTTAATCCAATGTGCTGCAAAGTTGGCATTTAATAAATATGTGTTATATTGTGATTTACGATTTTTGTCGTTCCTGACGTTACCAGTGTGCACACTGGATTACTACTCGGTGGCCTTATAAACCTAATATACTTATAAGAGGGGAAATGTGAGGAAGTATGACGTGAATGCGAATAATGTGTAAAAGATAATTAAATTTACTGATGTATTTTACTAGCAAAATGACAGTACTGCTGAATATTATACTTTCTTTAGTTTCGAGGCAGTCACCGGCCCCAGGGCACGGTCGTAAGAAAGCGAAACTATGCGAAAGCACGCTCATTACTCCAGGGAAAAGCCTCATCGTGACTGCCATCGCCGGTCTTTCCTGTTTTGACGATGTCCGATAATTGTTTGTCTGATCTTGATGTACCTTCGGGCGATGATTGCATCGAAGAATCTTAGTTCGGTGTCGAGCCTTGTCTGTACGAGCCGAGAAGAGAAGCCGAAGGTAGTGAGTTGTCGCAAAGCTCACAGTCACAAGCGAGTAACGACGAAGACAGAATGGTGGACACCGCGTGGTAGGCATGTGTGCATTGTTACAGTGGTCATCGTGATGTTATCCAACCTCCGCTGTTACCCTTCAGGTGCATCTGTGCTCAATGCATCGGGATGCCCACACTTAATGAATGTGTTTGTTGCTTGGAAAAATCTGCAGTCACGGCAAAAATTATGCATGGGCACACCTGTGTCACTGAAAACCAAGAGTTCCTGAAATATTGCCTCACTCCATTAATTATGGGGTGGAGTATAGGAAGCTGCAGCACTTTCATCCTCGCTTTCACAGTGTCGTCTAACGGAATGCGTGAGCTCTATCAAGAACATAGATCAATAGTTTTCGCATGCCATTATTACAATGTACCAAGTATCTATTTTTATTTTCTTTCAATGAAGGTGGTACAGGTATACTACTTACAGGCAGTTTATATTGCGGGTGTACGGCCGCCTGGGTTCCGCTAACCACGTCGTCCTGCCCAGCTGCGCGGTTACAAAAATACGGAAGACCTATCCGTCGCTTGAGTATGCGGGATTTAGGTGGTTTTAGGCAAGTAGCCGGGTAGCTAGCACACGCAATATTAACTTAATTGAGCATGTTTTTATACTCTTCGTCCTCCTCCTTCACCCCTTAATATTTTCTCTTGCAGTGTGTGAATCTTCAGTATCTTTTTCAGGCTCTGAGAACCATGGTTATGAAGCCGAGTTCTTTAAAATAAAATATGTCGCTGATAAATGTGCCCGCTATTACTTTGTAATTAACAAGAATGGTATGCATAGCGCTACTTGCTGCCTAAACTGCGTACGAAAAAAAAAGTAGAATGACGCGTAACATTTCCTGAGCTTAGTCTAGTACCTCGAGTCAGGCTTGGTAGCAAGGCGCGGCGCTTGTAACGTAATAGGCGAGCCCGCGCAGCCAAGTGCAGTTCGCATATCTTGGCACGAGCAATGGCTGTACGGGACACGACTCTGCGCAGAGGAAGGCAGAACACACATATTCTGTCTCAGCTTTCTGGATGAAAGTGTGCATCGCGCCTCATATGACAAGCGCGACGCGGACGAGCCAAGGCGCACAAAGTATGTAAAGTTAGTAAGCGCTTTGTCCTGTTTTTGTTCCTTCTTAATGCGCTGTCATTGTTGGCGCTTCATCTTTTGAAGGCTAGCCCCACAACATGTTCTAATGTAAAGTGCGAGTGACGAAGCTGCTCAAGCTAGATTTCGCGAGCTCAGCATGCAAGATCAGCTTGCGAAATTCTTAGGGTGACTAAGCGCGCTCAGATATGCGAAACTGTTTTGTGCGCTCCAGGATACCACGCATTCGACTAATCCATCTTTATCGAACCATTGACCAAACGTACTCGGGCGGGGGCTTTGTATGGCACCGCCGCACGGGCCTCCCTTTGAAAACGACCTGCGATGCCGACAAAGAGTGCCGACTGCTCATAGCTTCCCGCGCTGTGTTCTCACCCCTTAGCATTGGAGAATACACGGGCCCTTACCTTGAAAGCGATCTGCGAAAGTGGTAGAGTAGCTCCGTCAGCGCTGTGTTCTCGTCCCTTCGTTGGCGTTGAAGCGAGAAGCTGGACGAAGGTAAATCCAATCGCGGCTGCGGGCGCTATCACGAAAGCGGTCGTCTTACGGGATGGAAGGACGGTTTTCTCGTTTGGTAGACATAGAAACGCCTACGCATTTAAAAAGAATGACATCGCGGACGCTTGACGCTATGGGTGCGGAGCACGGAACAATTGCAGACGTGCGGGAACTTTCCTTGATACATGGGAACGGAACAAGCAAGCAAAGCAGACAGCACGGGCGCAAGTTCTCCACATTCTTCACTGTACATCACTTCCGCCGGACGATAATGGCGGCGTTTTTTTAAGTTTCGGCATGAAAAACATCGTTTTTTGCGAGTTCTTTATGATGCATTGACCTGTATTTCAAGCGTAAGATATTGCACAGAGGCCACGTCATATATAAATTATTTGTAACTGAGCTCTTTACGCGGTTGGCCTTTAATGGCGAACTGCAACTCCGCCGCCGATCGGCCCGGCATTTCACAATCTTCGGGATCGGCCCACGTAGGGAAGTTTTGTGTGTACGCACAGACACGATCCTGGGGGAACTATCCCTTTACAGCTTCGATGTAATTCGCTGTAATATTGCTTACGTCATCATGATTCTTATATAATGAATTAATATATAATTATTTACGATGACGAATGCGGGAGCAGTGGCACGAGCGCGTTCGCGCAGTAGCGCCGAAGGGCGCCAACGAGCCAGCTGTGGAAGAAGACAACGATGCTGGAGATAATTCTGATCATGATAGTTTTGTATTAACACACGGACACGAGCCTGGGAGAACTAGCCTTTAACAGCTTCGCTGAAATCCACTTAAAATAAACAAAAACTGCGCACATTTATGGAGTTCGAGTGCAGAATGGCAGCTTCTGAGCGAACAATTTAAACGAAGGCCGAATGTTTGAGAGAAATTGATAGATGTCGTCTGTCCTGCTTGACAGCTACCTCGGCTGAACAAAATTGATGTTTTCTAATGTCATATTGAGCATGCTACAATGCAAACAAACTGGATGCCCGCAGTGACACCATCAGCTCTTTGCGGAATCCTTACTTAAATGCAATTTTGCGTTTCAAAAAGGTGCCTTGTGCCAAAAGCTCCGAATCTGTACATCTCGAGAAATGACTAATATTTGCACGTGATGTGCAGAAGCTTTTTGTATGTACAGTAGAGGAAAAATCACCGTAGGATAGTCCTGCCGAATGAAAATTGGACGCAAGTTACGAACGATGCGTAAGCGATATCAGGCGACACTAGCTTAGTAGCCCAATAATTCGACAGCATTCATTCAAGCGAAGCTTGTATCGCCGCACTCATGTCGACGGCGGTGTTGGTGTTACCGTACCAAAAAGACAAGCCGCGCAAAAATAAAACTTGCTTGTCGGGCTGCGGACTCGAGCCAATGGCCTCCGTGTTGTGATCCCACCACGATAACCGATTCAGCCACTGTCGGTTCATCATACGCGCCCTCTAAAGCATGGTTTTACATGTTTGAAGAAGCAGACGCAGAGCAAGGCGCGAGCCAAACGCAGGAGTCCCCTCCTTCCGGAGGAGGGAAAGGGTGCGATCGCTTGTTCACACGCCTCACTCCCGCCGTTTCCCGCCAGTTCAGGCCCGGCAGACAGATGGGGAGGCCGGGTTCGTTCTGCCGAAGAGAGGGCTGAGTTAGAGGAACGGCAGCGGGAGCGCGCCGCGCGTCGTGTGTTAGGCCGAAGAACAGGCGGCTTTGGATGAACCCCGCCCGGGATCTCGCTCGATAAAGGGCTAATCGTTGACGTGCCGACCTCGCCTTGAGGGAGCGCCAAAGCCGAGGCGTTACAACAAAGAAGAGCTGCGAATCCCGAGCTTCTCTAGCACCCAATGTATTATTTATTCATTTATATATTTGTTTTCTTTTTCATACTGAAACGTCACAAGAGCTCTAACAAGAGTGGTTACAATATTAAATATACAATATTTGTTGCTGTCATCTGCCTAGTTCTTAAATGTTTCAGATAACGGTCAAGCGGTGTTCGCACCACCACACAAATATGGGATCCACTTTATTCGTTAACGCTTGGTGAAGGAAGCACAGGTGTGTTTAGATCTTTCATCCATGTATTACCATGGTCGAATGGCCCAAACACAGCAGTCTGTTCGAGCTCAGTCCACAGACAAAACATTAAGCAACGACTGCGTCCGGATTTGTAGAGCTTAACTTATGACAAGGGCTTATCCAACCCTGTGTCTGGTAATCATTAAGAGGTCTTTTACGGTGGTGTAAACATTTGGCTGCTGTATGGTGACCTTTCTACAAATCGACCAGTTCTTAGGTATATCTTCGATAGCAATAGGATTAAATAGCAAAAAGGGCACGCACTAGGAGAGGACTTTATTTACTCGGGCTTGGCTTGGATTATGCATAGTTTCTCTTGAGCATATCTTGCTAAAGCCCACGACAAAATGTTGCTGCCCGTGTAGCTGGTCGCTCATGTAAAACAGAATTACCTTCTGTTCGCGAAAGACCATCCGCCATGCGATTCGCCGACAGTAAAGGTGTCGGGAAAGGTAAAAGGAGCGCTGACCTCCGCGTTCGACTCCCGATGATCTGACTTTTTGATTGCGGCGCTACAGCGCCACAGCATTAATAAACACAGCCATGTGACTTTCTTGTGGAGTTAAAGCTGATCTTCATGGCAAACGACGACCGATCTCTCCCCCTTCAATTTATTCTATTGCCATTTGTTTTTGTAGCCATTTATTCCCCGTAATATCAAGCTCTTTAAACGTATGAATAACTCTGACTGCCGAGAGATAAAAGCGATCGTAAACAGAACGTCGTTTCTTGTGTAAGCGGTCATATTCCACGTTTAATCCTTGTGAAGCTTTACGCGTGAAGACAGCAAAAAATCGATGCTTTACATAATTTCTCTCTGATAGCTAAATGGGTCAGCTAAAAGCTTCGGTCACATTGTGCAATCCATTCCCTGGGATGATTGCCAGAACTTACCATCCTTTATATTTTGAGATGAGCTCACCTCAAAGTTTATTCAACCCGTTAACGATGTTACAGACGCAAACCATTGGCACGAAGGTTAGAGTTCTTTAAGTGCCTCGGAGGTAAATATTATACTCCTTTTTCCATTAGCGTTCGATATTGACGACTTGGCCGTACCTGGAATAATTTTTTCTTTCTATTCCAACTTATATTGTCCGTCCTTCTGGAAAAGGCCATGCCCTCTTCAAATTGCATGATCTCTCTCCTATTTTAATTTGGTGTGGCGTGCAGGGCTTGCGGCCACCTCAACCTCTTAAGTTTCCTTAAAAACAACCAGATCACTCAATGATTTCGGGATAAGGCAAAATACGAAGCGTAACGATAGTAGACTGAGCAAAGACTGAACGTGAGGCAACGAATGAAACCCTTACAGATAACTCCGTCTCTACGGGGAATGGGTTTTCACGAAATATTCATTTCGAATTAGATCCGTCTGTTGGGTCAGTTTCTCAACTGAATTGGAAGTTTGGGAGAAAAGTTTAGGAGTAGCCCTTTTGTAGTTTTGTGTACGAACTATTTTAAAGGAAAGATTAAATTGAAAGAAGGTCTTTACTTACGAGGAAGAAAGACTAGTGACTGAATATAAGAAGGCGGTTTGTCAATCTCGACCTCGGCAGTTTGTCTGCTCAGCGCTAGCTCTGGCTACCGCGAAATTGGAAAATGTGAGGTTGTGGGCCATAGAAACTCGTTTCAGGTGCATTGAAACGCAGCAACGCACTGACAAGACATTGACTGCGCAGAGGACAGACTGTCGAATGGCAAGGAAAATACATTTTCGTTGTACTAGCTCTTTATTTTTCAGCTAAATTCAATGCAATGCTGCTTTTCCTCTCAATACTTATTTGCATTTTTATTCAGCCTGCAATACGTTTAACGTTGCCGCAATGCTACCAGGCAGATTCGACAAGGATATAATAAGGACGCTTTATGAAATAGAAACGAAGCCTGGATCTTTGTATTTACTTCAATGTCATTTTCTGCTTCTAGGGTTCTATGTTCAAAGACGCTAGCGGATACTAATGCGGAATTACGAAGATTCACGAAAATGGTCGTTCCGAACACAGGTTCACTCTGTTTGTTGTCTGAGTAACAATACGTTTGCTCAACCACTTTCTTGCACAAGTGGTGGAGGCAAATCCGTGGCGAGGTAGTGAAATTCTTGCCGAAAGCCTACTTCAAAGTGAGCACTCGAAATGGGCGAAAAACCGCCCAGCTCTCGAGACAAAGCGCAAAGACCGCAGAAAGGCCTGCTACTTTCGGTGAATGGACCAGCGGGCATCTTGAGAAAGAGGTGCTGTTTAGTTTGTCTCGATTGTTCTTGTCGACACTGAATAGGAACAAGCGGCAATTGGGCAACTGTTTAGCGGTCTCCGGCACAACAAAAACATAGTGGTCTGCCTACAATGGCAAACAAAAGAAGAGTGCAGTTCACGCTGGGGAGTAGTGTAAGAAAGGATTTCGAGCACCTTTTCACGTTTGACGACGGGGCAAGAAAACGAGACTAAAGAATATCAAACACGTCCGGTCAGCAGGCAACAGCTTATACAGGCGAGAAGCTGAAAGCAAATATGGTGTTCTGTCGCTATCCCCGCTTTCCTCAAAGCGATAGGAACAATGTTTACTCCGAGGAGACAAAAACAGCAGGAAAAAGACAACTCTCAAAGTGCTCTCTTTTCGTTAAGTCATCTATACCACCTCAGACGCGGTCCCCAGGACTCTGCGATTGGTTCACGGTGACAATAGGAGCAGGAATGATTTCTTGTCTTGCAAAAGGCCCTGCAGGGCACGATACAACTGAACGTGAACAGATTTATCCCTTAGATTGCGGGCATGGTTTGGCGATGTGTTTAGCGTTGTAACAATTTGGACAATGAAGTCGCGCATCCGCCATGCTCTCCTGTGCTGGCTGCTACTGGACCATTTTAAGAATTAAGGCAGGGTCAATGAAATAAGGCCGCGATATGGAGGAGGTGTCAAGCAAGTGGTGAAATCCTGCTAACGTGCTCCTGCTGCGAGCAAGCAAAGGTAAGGAGCTAAAAAAGGAGTAGGATTTATGTGTGAATCGGAAGTCTGGTGGCGAGAGTAACGCTTGTTTGAATGTTCGCAATATCCGACTTATTGCCACGTTCAATATACGGGATCTGTATACGTCGCAAAGCATCCAACGAATGCCGTTACACTACATAAAGGTACATTTCACGGCAGCGGGTGATAAATGGTTACGCAGCAGATCCAGGATCGTGCTATCTACAGAGCTAAGCTATCACAAAGTGCCCTGTTGTATACATTTTATTGCTAAGAAATAAGTTTTCCTAATGCAATGGTTAAACTACTGTGCCTGCAAGTCAATTTTGCTTTGCTGTTGAGAGGAATTGTCTTGAATACATGCAAAATATTATTTTGAAACTTCTAGGCTTACTTTAGAATCTGAACTTGATTGGTTGTTCACGGTTACAAACAATTATCAGTTTAGTACAAAATGCACTTTCTGAATGCGTTTTTATTAAATGCAAGCACATTTATCAGGCTCATTTTACGGGTTATAGACACTTGCTCTTGTCACAAAAATGGTGTTTGTTGTCACTTTAGAAGACGCGAAAGAAAGAATGCCCCGGGGGCCACAATTTCTAACAATCCGTTTAATTTCTAACTTATTTGAACTTCGTAATTTTGTTGGACGCCACCATGTCAACGTTATTACTGTGACCGTGCACTCTCAGCGACATATGATAAGAACGGAAATTGACGATTGCAAAATAGTTTGGCAAACGCGTGCTATGGGAATCAACGTCATGCGACGTATTTTGCAGGTAACGGGCTATACAGTATCATTAGGGTAACATTTTATTTCAGGCAAGCAGTTATGACAACAATGGTAAGGCTGCGATCACGGCGATTACACGACTGGTTTATTGTACTCCAGCAAAGAAACGTTGCAGCGGGTCTCATGGGTCCCGTTGGGGGAGTGGGGTCATTGCTTATAAAGCTAGGTGAAAACTACGCATGCAAAGCAAGACACAAACTATGGAACGACGGTTTCCTTACAACTGAATTGGATTGTTATAACAGGCAATAAATACATCGACAGCGAAGACTGATCATAATGGGGGGCTCACGTAATTTCTGCGAACCTATTTCACGTAATAAGAAAAGACTGTTCTCGACGCATAATACTTCGGCACCACATTTTGGAGAAACATATAACAAAAGTAAAGTTCTTTGTATGGTGTAGATTGCAGGTTTTCATTTGAACCATGGCCTCCAGGGACCGAGATGAGGACGCTTCCCCGACGCTACTGCGGCTTCACGGTTCTGGTTGACGAAAGGTATGCCTACACTCCGTTTTATACATCAGCTGCAACGCTGTGAAGGCTAGAGACACTTTTTGTAGTGGCTGCCTTCGCACTTAAAAATAGTTCGGTGTCTTTTGACCGATATTTGTGAATTTTTTTTATATAAGGTCAGTTCTGAATGAAAATAAGAATATACCCTTAGAAGAAGACAAACCATACGCTCATTCGGCTGCTAACCCGTTGTTTTATACCAATTTGCTTTTCGTTGTTTTTTATTCGCATCCCGTTGTGGCAGCCTCACGTGCATGCTCGCGCGAGCAAACGCCGCTGACGCCCAGCGAAGCATAGACCGAACGCGCGGAGTGATAAAATTTGGAGACCGCACTACTTGCGTAGCTTCCACAGCGTTGCACCTGATGTATGAAACGGAGTATAGTGCACGCGTCATTGGGCACGTGACGGCGCAGTCAATGGGGAGGAGGTGGCGCAAGGTGCCTCCCACGTCTCACTTGGCCTTCGGATTTCATCGGTTCTGTGTGTACTGCGATGGACTGTCGACGTCACGTCATGACTGTATAAATAGAGCTGGTGTGTCGCCAATATATACGCAAACACGCACACCGAATCAGCAGAAAGAACGTTAATGCATGCACAAAATATCAAATCGAAAACATTTCACCAAAGGTACTCTAATGCTCTCGCATTCCCACACGTAAGCATTCTTAGGTGTCTCTGCCGAATTTATTTTCGTCTCCTTCTTATTTTCAAACGAATAGTACGAACGTCGATACATCATGTATACGGAAACGTGACAACACACAAACAACACGCGCTCAACAAGCGGAAAAAGAAAATAAAAATTAAAGGAAGGCGAGAATCTGTATGCGCCCTTTCATTTGAGAAACTCAACTCCTATATATAGGAACCGACGACAAGAAAAAAAAAAAAATAAGTGCAGTCGACGACGCCGCGGTGCAAGTTCACATGAATCTAGAAAAACATGCCAACGAAAAAGAATTGCGAGGTCTGGCCTTAGAGTCTTTGCGTAAACCTAAACCCGGGCGCAAAATTAGGGACTTGCGTTGTGTTCGCAGCGAACGAGGTCGCGTTCCAGAATGTGCCTCCTCGCATCGTTAGGCATATATAGCGTTCAGAACACACTGTCTTGTTAAAACCGTGCAGCGCTGACGGGGCCTTAGTTGACATCCGCATCTTCAGAGACCAAATGCGCAAAGCTTTTCGTACCTATACGAAGTGTGTCACAATAACAACTAACTAGGTTTCACGCAGTTATTTTCAACATGTGCTAATTGCGTGCATATTAACTTTCTAATTAGTTGCGGGGGGTAAAGAGTTCTAAAGCTACAGAATAGGCTAGCAGAAGCGCTGTTGTCGAGGGCTTCCAGATTAATTGTGATAACAATGCATTTCTAGAATAATTGAACATATAAAATAAGTATGCATAACAGATGCTAGACCTTTTGTACGGCGCCGAATACATTTTGCCCCATAAGAATACTCCCTGCAACGTGCGCGCTGACGTAGAGCTTGGAGAGTTTCTTAACACCAAAGCGCGAGATTTGTCTACGTAATCAGCACTTTCGCACTCAGATAATTATGTGAACTACGCGAATGTGCAAACGAATGTAAACCAAAAGCGGGTATGTGCGCTCTGTCCTCGCGAGCCAGAGAATTGTAAAGTTCGTCGTACTGTTGGGAGGCCACACCGACAGATGAAATTCTGGCATCTCAGGGTCACAGCGGAACGTCGCGACTGCTTTGCTGCATAGTACTCGCGCAGCGCAGTGAAAGTGCTGCCGTTGATTTGGTTTTCTTCCTGCGTGCAACGCCATAAAATTTGCGACACTACTGCGCTGTCGGGTGGTGTCTTGGATAGCGCTCGCGTCAGCTTGGTGAATAGAATTTCTGAAAGCAAAGTCGTAATCTAACTCTTCTACTCCCGTGAACCATGCACAAGTGCCATCTTTGCGTCCCGAGCTACGAAGGCGCTTTCAAACTTTGTGTGAGAGACTGTTCGAAACGAGGTGCTTTAATTTTGCATACGACATGAGATTTATGTCTGTCATGTCTCTTTCGTATACTGTGCATATCATTCCGCTTATCATCCTCTTCACTTGGACTAACATGCTAGGCGTGGCTTTTCAAGGTGCACTCAATTACGCGCTCCTGCAGCCGCTAAATCATTGGGCCATTTTCTGCGATTCGAAAGCAGCCCTATACACTCTGCAGTTTGTCATACGTCATGGGACACACGAGTAGCCAGTGTGCAGAAATGAGTCGCGCTCATCACTAGTCCCTCGAGAAAGGACACGACATTACATTTCAGTGGTTACCGAGCCACTGCGGAATTGTCGGCAACGACAGCACAGATGAAGCAGCTCGCTCGGTTCATCAAAAACATGAGCGGGTGCCCATACCCTACTCAAGAATGGATGTTACGCGGCAAATTCAGTCGGTTGCTGGCCACATCACACTTCTACGATGGAATTCACCGGGTTTCACCAACTCACGCTTAATGCCCAACAATGCGGCGTGCAATTCGCGCTGGTGCGATGAGACTCTAGAGCGACTTCTGTGTGACTGCCCGCCCAATGACGCTCAACGACGTCCTCCGCAAGGTAAACTCAGCCTATTAGATAACCGAGTGCTCTCGGAGGACAGGATCCTGGGACCATGACCTATGCATTCTTGCATGCGAAAGGCCACAAAAGCCCTTCTGCACTTCTTTAAGGCTGCTGGACTGTACGGGTGCTTGTGACATTGCACATTCCTCTGCGACTCACTCCATAAGTGACTGACTCTTTATTTCTCTTCTCTCTCCTTCTTATCTATTCTTCACATTTCCCCTCCCCAAGTGTAGGGTAGCGAACCGGGCACGTTATTGGTTAACCTCCCCACCTTTCCCTTTTCGTTTCTTTCTCTCTCTCGCTTTCTCTTCCTCTTCGTGCTGCAATAAATGTTGTTGTTGCGGGAAGATTTATATGAATCCCTTCTGAATAACAAAAAAAAATTTTCAGCATGCTTATAGTTCTTGTTTGTCTAGTTTCAGAGCCAGATGGACTACACCATCAAAGTAAGAAACTTGCCAAACAAGTTTTGCTCATGTTCAGACATTCAAGAGGTCTATTAGGTTGGGCTGCATTAGTAAATTACACTCCGAAACTGCAACACAGCCATTATTACTGTGACAATAGACTTCGTAAGCCAGAAACAAAGTCAAAAACAAAAGACAGCTGGCGATGACGCTCTCCAGTTCCCGCACTCGCTCGCCGCAATGTCATGAGCTCTTACCGCTTGTGCTCGGGACTGTAGTTATTTAGCTATTGGCAAGAAAGCGCTACGCTGCTTTCTAAAAACACTAAAGGATCAACCTAACAACTTTCCGGAACGCATCCTGAGCCAAATGGCACAAAATCGATAAAATGGCTTCAATCCCCACGACGTCACACTGACGTAGGAGCGCTGAGGTTCAAGCGAGAAACTTAAGAAAACGGAAAATTTTCCTTGATTTTTCTTATCAATAATCATCCGTTTTACGTTAAGTGAATGAAAGTAATCCTTTCAAACAACATTTAACTTGTACGAACTGACCCAGTTATAGTCTTTAGAAGAGGCCTAAGGGCGAGGGAGATATTTTAGTGAGCTACAATAAGCTGTAAATGAGTTGTAAAGAGAAAAAGGCAAGCCTATAGAGCTGAACTGCTTCCTGGTTCCATGCGCGAAGTAAAACGTACAACTTGCATGCACTGCATCGATATGTGCACGTGCTTTGTTGGCAGCTAGTAAAGTTTGCTACATAATGGAGATATAATATCGATGGTATGGACACATAACGACTCTTTAATGAATGTGATATGGATATTCTGCTCACGCAAGCGTGCCTGGGACGTCTGCATGCGGATACTGTGTGTCTGAGGGATATATATATTGTTACGTGACAAGGTACAGGGAACGTCCACCTCCACCGTATATGTTACGTAGAAAGACGTAGACGAAAAGCTATATACAAGTATATGTACAAGGAAATACGCGGCACTTGGCAAAGAGGCAACGCTAGAGGCCCCCGCTAGCCTCTGATCGTCGTCGTCGCCTTCACCCTTCTCGCCTCTTTGTCATCGCAAATACTGTTCCGTAGCACTATATATATATATATATATATATAAGAGGGGACATCATGGCCGGTATAATGTAGCGATTCCACCTGATTGATATTATATCTTTCTAACCTTACATCGTTCATGACCGGCCTCTCGGGCTGATAGCGTAGGCAAAGCGCCACTCGGGCCTCTGAAAAAACACGAAAAGGAAATTAGCTGTAATAAAATCGTTACAATTTTCGGACACATGTTTATGTCTATAATACAACCCAGTTTAAAGCTCGATGAAGATGAAAGTGTCACGGGTTTGCGGTACCACGAGTGAAAACCTCCGCTTAGATTGCAGCATCTCTTCAGTAATGAGTATGTAGGGGATTTGCCAACTCGAAGAAAGCATTAATGCGTGGTTCTAGATTATTCAAGGATGCTACAACAGCCGAATACACCAAGAGAGAAAGAGAGAGAGAAAAGAATAAATAGAAAGGCAGGGATGTTAACCAGAGGTAGTTCCGGTTGGCTACACAATGATACGGAGAAGTCTGGCAAGAAAAAAAAAAAACCACCAGTGAAAAGTGCATAAGCCAATTTGTTCGACCTATTATTCGATTTACCAAAACATGTTGCAGAGGTAGTTGGTTCATGACCTAAAAACAAAGGTTACGGCGCTAAGCAGACGAGGAACAAGTGAGACCCAAACGCCCATCTATGCCCTTTGTGCTTCACTTTGGCGTCGTCTGCTTAGTGCCGTAACTTTAACTTTTAGGTTATTATTCGAAGCAGCTGTGATTAAGAACTGTGTGATAGTCATTGACGACCTAATCAACTAAGAAAAGTGCACCAATTCATTGATTATTCTTTAATTAGTTACTATAAGGCCGGTTTTTCCCTTTGGAAATGAAGCCTGTCAGCATTTAAATACGACAATTGGTCCTGACTTTTTTACGCGTGCCATCGTAAATTGTTATGTAAAAGGGCGGACCACCACTGCTCAAATACTTTCAAACAAATATTCGCTCGCGTGGCGTACGGGCGCTGAAGTTAATATTTTTTTCTCCACTCCTGAAGCTATCCACCCTAGAAGTTACGCAATTTAGGGATAAGGGGCCGTAAGAAGTTCAGGTGAAGAAAGAAACCCTGACGGAACTCTAGGTGTGCTAAAGCTTTCCTTCCCGGTGCTTTAATATGAAACAACGGCATGTAAATAAAAACAAAATCTGCGATACAACCATGCACGTTGTCCTTCGATATAGGTGCCTTTCTCGGAAGTCCTTTATTTATCGCCACTCCTGGGAGGGCAAATAAAGTTCTTACCACACCGACATTTATGCCGCCCATGCCAAGCTAGGAGCTTTCCGGTGCTCACCCAAACAAAGTACATTTCTGCTCCGCCGGCTGAGGCAGGGCCATTAGTTCGCGTTTGTTTTGATGCTATCGACGCGAGAAAAAAAAAGCATTGAGTGCGCTGGCGCATGCTCTCCTCTGGGCGACGACCACCAAAAGGAAGCTGCCGGCATTGTTCTGAGATCGATTTCGGATGAAGCGCTGCTAGCTTAGCTTAGATGCGATTAATTAGAAACCGGACGAGACAAAACTGGTCCTTCGTCCTTTTCTGCACTGTTTTGTTTCAAGCGATGACAATCTCGACAAGCGTCACGGATAAAAATCGGCGAGGTTGTTGCCCAGTTATTCATCAATACCATGGTAACCTTCGTGAAAATGCACATTTTCACGTCTTAGTTTAACCGCTGGATTATTAATTCTAAATATTGGTAGTAGCGTATGTGCTGGTTTTGTTTGGTGTCTTGAGTACATATGAGAGGGAATAAATGAATTAATTAGAACACTAAATGAATACCGGAAAAAGAAAGAAAAAAATATTGGATAAGAATATAAATGAGCAGATGATATGTGAACCTAGGAGTTAAATTAATTAATAAAGATTTTTAACTAAGCGTATGGTCATGCGCTAAAAATAACATGGATTTGAACCAAACTTACAGGAGCTTTTTAGTATAAAATTCGGTTCCAGGCATTACGTCGTAACACATACAACACAAACCCAGCTGCCGCATTTGTAAAGCTAACATCATTGTGAAACAAGTATGCAAGAGACATGTACAGGTAAACTTGAGAGGCATAGACGGGGCTCACGTGCGCCGTTTCAAATCTCGGAGCTTCACGGCGATTACTACTACTACTACTACTACTACTACTAATACTACTACTACTACTACTACTACTACTACTACTACTAATAATAATAATAATAATAATAATAATAATAATAAAGAGAGGAGTCCATCACTTAGGTGAAGGCAGGAACCGCGGTAGTGATCGCTGCTGTCAAATCACATGTGTGCAACTGGAATGGAAACATGCGCGAACAGGAGTTTAAGAAACGTGGCCGTTTGTTACAAGGAATAGTTGAAGACCTGAGCATAACGCGCACGTCTTGATATGTGCAGTCACGAAAATAACAAGTCGCCGTTAGCGGCATTATTACGACAAATTATCTTTGAAACGATATGGTTCTGAAAACATCAAAATGATTGGGCATCCTCATTTCGCTCTTATTTTCCTAGACAGGAAGGGTACGCGAGAAACATTGCGATGGGCTTCATTGCGAACTAAAAATAAGACATCATTCTTTTTTTTTTTAATTTGCCCGGGGTGTTTCACTAACGAAATGCCATGAAATATTCAGAGCTATCAAGCGACGGTGATAATCATGTGCTACAGTCAGGTGTTTATTCACAAGTGGTTAGAACGATGCGCTAACGGGCTTTTTATAACACGGTGTCATACTATTTGCACAACGTTATAATTCATTTGTTTTCATCTATAACGTATTTCAGGCAGAAAAGGTACGCCAAGGCTGTCAAGTAATAATAAAGAAATCCTGTCAGCCTCAAAACAAGCCAGAATTTCTGTAGTTTGAAATGCTTTTCAGAAAAACAAGTATGGTGCGATGGTTATTCAGAGAATCAAGCATCTGTAAAACGGCGAAATAAGAGGCGCGAAACGAGTTAAGGCTGGCTTCCATAAAAGTCGACATGCGTACTGTGCGCTGATGCATATTTCAGCTTGCGCTGACTTGTAGTACTAGATACTGCTGCTTCGACTTCATCAAGTGTGCTGTCGGTTTGACAGCATTTTACGAGTCTGGAAAGCAATGTGAACAATTAGGCAGAAATAGCAATCAGTTGCCACGATCGTAGCGAAGAGCCTCCTCACTGACACTGGAATCAGTAGACGGCGCTCGAGGCATCGCGAGGCACTCACTTCATCGTTATTTATGTGCAGCACTGTTGCCACGAAAAACCTGCGATGAACAGGGCCGACTGAATAACCGCGTGCAGATTTACAATGGTCTGCGGCAATATATGATGAATGGAGTGGAATTATGCACCTTTCCTTTACGAAGATGGAAGATATGGTACTTCCAGTTCCAACTAGGTGCATCTAGTGCAGTCCATGTTTCGTACTCAGTTCTAAAGCACATGTCGTTTTAACATGACTAACATGACTAACATAACAGCTGACATGGTTTGAAAAATGTCCGGCGCCGCGTGCAAGGCTTTCAGACGAGATGTACAGAATAATTAGGGCACACCAGAGACGCCACCAGGCGAAAAGCTAATCTTCTCACAAACCATGCAATTTGTTCTGTATTTTTTTATACGCACACACTAAGCAGCTTCAAAGCGAAGAAAGGACGAAAAAAAAAAACATACAGAGAAACACTGAAGGTATGGGATGATGTCATACAATCGCATTTGCGCGTTAGAAATTTCGCAAGGTTTTACAGAGGACTTCATCGGCATTAAGAGCATTTGCCTTTAACCTCCAGGGCCATTAGGAAGTCCAGTGAGCAGTTACACAATTATTGGTACATCCCCGAGTTTTTGTGCCACTGAATAATTACAGAGTTTGCCTGAGTGTGCTCGGCGCACTTAATTTTTGATGTGTGTTTAATAAGTCGCAACTCTTCAGCGGAAAAACTTCTTTGCCTCAAGAGAGAGAGAGAGAGAGAGAAAGAGAGCAAAGGCTTTCAGCTCAAGTAGAAGATAAGCTCATTTTGTTATTTTTTCTTCCAACCTTTTCTGCATTCTTGACTTTTCAGTTCACAATAAAAAAAATTCAGCGCCCAAGCACTCCGCACACATGGTTAACCAGCGAAGCTGAAACGTGCGGCCCAGGTGTTTATCACTTGGTTAATCCCAACGGTTCAATAAATGACGGCTTGGTAGGCTGCCGTACCCTAGGAACGCAGTTTGCGCTCGGCTGCACGAGCTTGTCTTGTGCCCGGGCTGCAGCATCGGCACGGCGTAGACGAGCTTGTTCCCGGTTCTGCTCGCGGCGTTGCTGATCGAAAGCTGCCTGCTCCTCAGGAGTACGTATGACGCGTGGCCTACCCACTTGGCAGTCCGAGAGAAACTGCTGCGCGCGCGCTCGGCTGCGACGGGGATTAATGGCGCAGCCGATCACGCGCCTTTCTTTGCCTTTTTTTTCGTGCATGCGCAAGGGGTTGAGCTGGAGGTGTTTTCGGCGTACAGGCGAAGGATGGACGAATCGGTTAACCATATACAGCTTTCCTGTAGTACAGCTACGCGCTTGAGGAAGACATTTAAATTATGATTAAGTGCACAGGGAATTCGGCTAGGGCACTGCCTTTTACTAAAGGAAATGAATTACAAGTAGGAAGAAGATGGAAGAGAAGTAAAACGCAGAACCTGAAAGCGTATGAAGAAAACAAGATGCTTGAATGAATGGAATAAAGCAGACAGGAAGAAGGAATGGCGCGATTTTCATGAAACGGCTACGAACCACGTTCTGGTCGGGTGATGTGATTTTAACGCGAGCTCGGTAATTACAACCCCTGACGGCGTCGTGGGTGATGGCTGTGCTACGCGAGTGGCACTTCTCTGCGAGCATGCCCACGCTGACTCGGGGCAACAATGCGAAGAATGGGCTCTGGATTAGCGAGAGTAATTTGCTACGCTTACAGAGACCTGTGCCTTTCCGGGAAAAGGAAGGAAGAAGAAAAAGAAAAGTAGGGACACGTGGTAAGGGAGAGCCTTCCGAAAATTCTGCCACTTCCGTTGAACAAACTCCTATCTCGGAGACGACGGAACCGCTTGTGTGCTGAGGTCTCCATACGAGAACAAAAATAAGGAGCCAGCTCTTACGAGGAGGCTTCTAAGGTGGCGTCTGTCCTGTGCAAACTACTTGCCTCGTGCACAAGTTGTTTGCTGAGCATGAAAAAGCGCTAAGTGCTCACTAGCGTGGAAGTAGCATTCCGCATCCTGGCCTAAGGCAGTGAGTGTTGCTGCAGTGACGAGGACTAAAGGGCAATGCCTAGAGAGAAAGCCAGCCGTAATTGCGCGACAAACTCCTCCCGAGTGCTAATTTTGTAGTCACATGGGGTAGTCAGATTTACTTAACTGAGCAATTAGGACATTCCTGTGTGGGCACGAGTAGAGAAAGAGAGAGAGAGAGATAAAAGGCGGGTATGTTAACTAGTCAAGAGTCCGTTCGGCTATCCTATGCTGGGGGAAGGAAGAAGGGGAATAGAAAGAAGGGAAAGAGCGCTTTTGAAGCAACGTATTAATAAGCGCACACTGTTAGAGCCGCCATCATCTTCTCGAATTTGATTCTACTGGTTTGCATTCTGCTTTCATACAATGTCTAAACTCTTGTAAGAGCGTAAATGTCACTGCTTTGGTCAGCGAAGCTTGCTATCTCCTTGAAGAACACCATGATAGCTTAGATGGTTCATGCTCTGCGCTTACACAAGCGCATGACTGCGCTTACACTTCTAATGCGAAGAGCATTTTTGGTATCATCTGACCATGTTGCTTTCCGGCTATCTAGCCATCTAGTTACCTAATCGTAACCAACTTGGACCACTGGTTATGTGCCATGGGTATATGCCGCTCTTGAATGAGTCTCTTCGACGCCAACATGGGTGACTGGATATGTGCCAATGGGTATGCCCCGGTCTTCATAATACATATTATAGAGTATAAAACATACCATCAATTACACACCCATGACAATATAGATTGATACGAAAGTGTACAAAGTGTATAAATTGTACAAAGAACGACAGGCCATTATTTAGGGTACAATGATTTTATTTTCAGCTCTATTGGCATACTTGGATAGTCATCGTCGGAGACATCTGCTCGAATTTAATATGTCGTCTCTTGTTAGATGTGCCACTCTTTGTTGTTGCGCAGTATTTCATAAGTTTACTCTCGGTTTATGAGGAGAGAGAGAGGGAGAGAGAAACAAACTTTTTTGTTTGACCAGGCTTTTTCGACTTGAGCCCTGGGTGGTCTCCTCAGACCAAGTAGCCATGGCTCGCTGCCGCCGCCCGAGCCGTGTTCACCAACCGTAGCTGGTTTTCCGGGTCTCGCGTCACCAGCAGAGCCTGCCACTGGGTTTAGATTCTACCCCTGATTTATCTTATTAGAAGTGCGAATCCTCTCAAGTCTGCTAACTGAATGTTGTCGAAAATCGGGCGTTCTTTTACAATACCAATTTAAAAGAATTATCTCAATTCAATTACGCTAGTCCATTGCTGTGAAGTTCGACACGTGGCCGCTTAGGCAATACGCGAAATTCCTGGGTATAGTGCGACGATTTATCTCAGAGAAAATACCAGAGGTCGACTATACTCGCCCTGCAGGTGGAAAGGCCAGCATCGCCCGAACCGAGAGTCAAACAACGCGCGGTGTTTGCAGAGCGAAGCAACGGGGCATTTACAGCAGTGCTATGCGAATTATATTTTTTTGAGACCGAATCCAACCAAATCGAATATCGAATACATTTCAAATAGTTTTACAATAATGTGCAGTCATTCTCACAATTTGTGTAAAGCGGTATTGCTATCCTAGTATAGATAAAGTTCAGAAGTTGTCATTACATTGTCCACTATCAGGCGTCGTTTACGAGAAGGCGCAATTGGAGCAATAATTAGGAACAATAAGCAGTTTCTTTTCATACACAGGACCCTTCGAAGAGTGCCAGTGATCCCTGTAAAGCCACTCAAGTCTGGTTCCCCAAGCGACGTAACCTGCTGCACTGCGTAATATGTCCTGTTTTATACTTATGCTATGCCCGCGGGGATGAAACATTTTGCTCCAGTTTTATGTTTTTTAGGTGACGTTCTAAGCAATATTCGAAAACCATTAACTATTCGTATTTATGGTCAATGACTGTTCGATTCGTTATTCGAAAGTTTCGAATGCTTGCACGCTACTAATTTATAGCCTTTGTATGAGTCGCAGGAACGGCCCAGTAAGGTAGTAAATAACACATCCGTTTGCACGCTGTTTTCGATGAAACATTTCCAATTTATTGCCCGCATCATCACGAATTTATAGCTTTCATAATTTTTCTACGTACTGTATGGCCTTCAATCAAGAAATGTGGTTGTTTTTTTCTTTTCACAGTGAATATTGAGAAGGCTCTGTCAAACAAAGGTTGCAAAAAATAAGAAAGAAGATCTGGAGAGATTTAGAGGTAAATGCGAGAGAAATGCGTTAGCAATACGTCGCACTACTTTTATATCCCGGATGTTGGTCAGCAGCTCACTCGACATACCACCGGCCTCTTCGGGGAACGAAATGCAACTGACGGTGGTCTACAGCCGACCTCCGTCAGTTGCTTAAACGGTGATCACAAGTTTTATGCAATTCTGCAGTATCGTCTGTTGCAGATACCATAATTTTAGACCTTGAGTTGGATTATTCAGAGAGGCGCATATGACTTGCACAAGAAATCTAAACACATTATCGACTAATCAACAATAACTCACTAAATAACTTCTTAGTTACTTTACGGCAGATATTACAATTTACGAATCGTAGCCGGTGAGTTAGCGAGGTGGATGCACTTATGAAATTCCAGAATGTCACCAGTAGAGGTAAATGTGCCATCAAAGTCGCCGTAAGAACGCCTTATTGTTCCACTTAGGTCTTTAACAAAGCGCCTGTTTATGCATTGAAGCACAAATGTAACTGGAACGCCCATTTATTCCACCCCACACTTTGGGGAATAATATCTCGAAACCAGTGTTACCCTGGAAATTCATTTCAAGTGAATATGCCTTGCAAGCGCACCCACTACAATTCGCAAGCTACGAGTTCAATTGTAAATTAGTAAATTAGTAAAACGTTCATTAGTAAATTCTTCTTGATAAGTTGAATAGTGTTTCAGTTTAGTGTGCTAGTGAAGTCTGCTCCTTTGAATAATCCAGCTCGAAGGAGGAAAAGAGATAAGAAGAAGGCAGGGAGGTTAACCAGAATCATGCCCGGTTGGCTACCCTACACCGGGTGAAAGGGAAAGGGGGAAAACAAAGATAACAGGGAGAGAGAGGAGGGAAGGAAAGAAGGAAATTGCAGTGAGTTCGCTGACGTGTGTGGCCTTACAGAAATTGCATTTATAGTCACAGTTGGTCGCACAAGCCCGTCGTCCTTAAGAAGCACAAAAGTGCCTTCACCGCTTTATGGGCCGACGGGCGATGGGGGCGGTGTTCCAGCAGCAAATCCAGCTCGAAAACAAGAATTATGCAAGCTGCAAGAGGAGATTTTTAAAAATTCCGTAAACTTAAAGTGATCACCCGGCGTATTGTGTTTTCTTTCAAAAACGAAGGACTGGGTGCCACTCTGTCTCTCGACGGGGCACCGATTCGAGAAGTTGAGACACTCAGAATATTGCGGATGTGGATATAGCGGAACGCTGGAACATCCCACACTCTTCAAAAACTAAAGGGGACCACAGGAACCGTGGCCAGAATGATACTGAGAAGCAGAGATGGCCTAACTGAGAGAGAGACCATCAGCCTGGTCCACGCATTCGTAAATAGCCGCATCACATACACCCTTCCGCATCAGGCTTTGACGAACCAAGAGATAATACAGGCAAACACAATAAGAAAATCCTTTAATGCCGCCCCTGGTCTTCATGAATGAGCTAGCACAGAGAGATTCGAGGGACTAGGTTTGCACAATACTTTTGACGAGTACGCATTCGCGACATTATACGCTCAGAAAGAACGACTTTGTTCTTCAATTAGCGGCAGGGAAGTATTGGTGAGGTTAGGCTTTATCCGGAGACTCCCCTATTGCGGAGAGGAAACGGCGCAGACAGACCGCAATGTTCGATCGCACATAGCGGTGGCCCCAATGCCCAAAATAATGCATGCCAAGTACAATCCCGGACGTCGCAGAGCAAAGGCAAACACTTTTCACAAATGTTTCGGCAGTGTATTACACGGATACTAGTCGAACCGGCTCCGACACTTCCACCGTAGTCTCTACGCGTCACAACAACATAATAACGGCTTCCTTCAAAACGTTGTCGGCATGCATGGTAGAGGGTGCAGTCATTGCCTTGGCGATTCAGGACGCCGAGCCCCAAACCAACTCGGCTGTCGTATTATCCGCCTCGCAAGCGGCTTGCTGCCTGCTTCTAAATGGGACGGCAACCCAATCAATAATCACTTTTTTATGCAATCAACTAGAAGGCACCACACTACTGTATGGTGTGCAGCACACGAGGGATTGGCCGGGAACGCGAGGGCAGACCGCATTGCTGGAGGATCAAAGGTCCGAGCAACGGCATGGCCCAGCGGCGACCTTCGAGCGAATTCTCGTGACATCCTCTTAGAGCGAAAGCAGGAGCGGAGACGTTTTGGACATCCTCATTTGAATTTAAACAGCCAGCAAGAGAGGGTCTGACGTCGTATTCAGACGAATACAAACCCCAACCTGCACCACCTACACAGAATGCACCCCACGAGGTTCGCTGACGAGTGTCCGTGGTTCACAGACACACCCACACAAAAACACATCACGTGGGAATGCCCCAATAGGGCTCCGCACATAGACAACCCCATCATACACATCATCATCATCATCATCATCAGCCTAGTTACGCCCACTGCAGGGCAAAGGCCTCTCCCATACTTCTCCAACTACCCCGGTCATGTACTAATTGTGGCCATGTTGTCCCTGCAAACGTCTTAATGTCATCCGCCCACCTAACTTTCTGCCGCCCCCTGCTACGCTTCCCTTCCCTTGGAATCCAGTCCGTAACTCTTAGTGACCATCGGTTATCTTCCCTCCTCATTACATGTCCGGCCCATGCCCATTTCTTTTTCTTGATTTCAACTAAGATGTCGTTTACCCGTGTTTGTTGCCTCACCCAATCTGCTCTTTTCTTATCCCTTAACGTTACACGCATCATTTTTCTTTCCATAGCTCGTTGCGTCGTCCTCAATTTCAGCAGAACCCTTTTCGTAAGCCTCCAGGTTTCTGCCCCATATGTGAGTACTGGTAACACACAGCTGTTGTACACTTTCCTTTTGAGGGATAGTGGCAACCTGCTGTTCATGATTTGAGAATGCCTGCCAAACGCAACCCAACCCATTCTTATTCTTCTGGTTATTTCAGTCTCATGATCCGGATCCGTGGTCCGGATCATGATCCGGAACCTGCCCTAAGTAGATGTATTCCCTTACCACTTCCAGTGCTTCGCTACCTATCGTAAACTGCTGTTCTCTTCCGAGACTATTAAACAATACTTTAGTTTTCTGCAGATTAATTTTCAGACCCACCCTTCTGCTTTGCCTCTCCAGGTCAGTGAGCATGCATTGCAATTGGTCTCCTGAGTTACTAAGCAAGGCAATATCATCAGCGAATCGCAAGTTGTTAAGGTATTCTCCATCAACTTTTATCCCCAATTCTTCCCACTCCAGGCCTCTGAATACCTCCTGTAAACATGCTGTGAATAGCATTGGAGATATCGTATCTCCCTGTCTGACGCCTTTCTTTATAGGGATTTTGTTGCTTTCTTTGTGGAGGACTACGGTGGCTGTGGAGCCGCTATAGATATCTTCCAGTATTTTTACATATGGCTCATCTACACCCTGATTCCGTAATGTCTCCATGACTGCTGAGGTTTCGACTGAATCAAACGCTTTCTCGTAATCAATGAAAGCTATATATAAGGGTTGGTTATATTCTGCACATTTCTCTATCACTTGATTGATAGTGTGAATATGGTCTATTGTTGAGTAGCCTTTACGGAATCCTGCCTGGTCCTTTGGTTAACAGAAGTCTAAGGTGTTCCTGATTCTATTTGCGATTACCTTAGTAAGTACTTTGTAGGCAACGGACAGTAAGCTGATCGGTCTATAATTTTTCAAGTCTTTGGCGTCCCCTTTCTTATGGATTAGGATTATGTTAGCGTTCTTCCAAGATTCCGGTACGCTCGAGGTTATGAGGCATTGCGTATACAGGGTGGCCAGTTTCTCTAGAACAATCTGACCACCATCCTTCAACAAATCTGCTGTTACCTGATCCTCCCCAGCTGCCTTCCCCCTTTGCATAGCTCCTAAGGTTTTCTTTACTTCTTCTGGCGTTACCTGTGGGATTTCGAATTCCTCTAGGCTATTCTCTCTTCCACTATCATCGTGGGTGCCACTGGTACTGTATAAATCTCTATAGAACTGAGGACATGAGGACACCATCTGCTCGAAGCGCACTTAAAGTGTTGGACGCCTTAAGCCCAGTGCTTGCATCCCTCAACTAGAAAGATGGCTACTCATACCCCATCCTTCCGGAAAGAAGTCAAAGCAGCGTCCGTCATCCAGTGGAACGCCAGAGGGCTAAAATCACGAATTTCAGATTTTCGTCAGTTTGTCTACACCAATGGGTTTCCACTCATCGTCATTTGTGAGCCCAACTTGTCGAAACCAATAAGACTGTCAGGATACGAGTTTATCATGTCATCAACAAACGGTGCATGCAGCAAAATCGTCGTTTTTGTTCGTCGTGAACTCACCTATGTTTTGCAACCAATTGCGCCCCACGACGACAATCAATATATATGCATCACAGTTAAAAAGAACAAACTCTTGTTTACTCTCATAGGCGTGTATATATCGCCTTCCAGCAATTTCAATACCAAAAGATTTGAGGATATCTTGAGTGTTTGTCCCGCCCCATGGGTCATCATAGGAGATTTCAATGCGCACCATCCAGCATGGGGAAGTACAAGGACAAATGCAAGAGGACGAAGATTGGCAAGTATCGCCCACAACTATGGCCTTACTCTCCTGAACGATGGTAGCCCCACCTTTCTTCGAGGCGTGACATGCGGCAGCTGCCTCGACCTTACTTTCGTCTCCAACTCTCTCGCCAGATGTGTGAAGTGGTTTCCAGACATTGAGACACATGGGAGTGACCACATTCCCACCTATCTGAACATCAAAGGCTTGTCGTCTACATCAGGCTCACGGAATACCATTCGGACGATTCAATGGGCCAACTTCAAATCTGAGATGGAAGATGCCTGCCGCGAGGGCCTACCCTCTGGGTTAGAGCAAACGATTAAAATGACGATGCAAAACGCCACTCGCATGATGACGATCTCTTCCACGCGAAATGACTTCGACATAGAATTAGAGCGACTTCGAGCGCTTCGTCGCCGGGCGGAACGTCGATATCGACGTACAAAATCAATCCATGACCTTAGGGCAGCCAGGAGGATGCAAAAGAAGATTCAGCGTCGTATGGATAGATTAGCGTCGGAACGGTGGGCAACGTTTTGCCAGACACTCGACCCTCGCAAGCCACTGTCTCACATTTGGAAAACGGTGCAAGGTCTGCGTTGCCTTCCGGAACGGCGTTTTCCATTCAAGGCGCTAGCGCTTTTCCAAGGGCGGCAAGACATCGATGTCGCAGAAGACTTTTGTGCGCGGATCGCAGACCAAGCGACTCGTCCAGATCCTCCAGCCCGAGCTGACGTCCCCCATTCCCGTGATTGCCGCATGGACCTTCCTTTTACAATGGAGGAGCTCGAAGCGGCACTAGCTCTCTGCAGGCGCTCATCATCTCCGGGTCCAGATGGTATATCATACCGGGCCTTGTGCTATCTCGGAGAGTCCGCACGGATAGAATTGTTGAGCCTTTACAACTCCTCATGGCAGGAGGGAAATGTTCCTGACGAATGGAAAGTAAGCCGCCTGGTGCCACTCTTAAAGCAGGGCAAATCCCCATTAGAACTCACCTCTTACCGCCCAATAGCACTGGCCAGCTGTGTAGGAAAGATAATGGAACGGATGATCCTTGGCCGCCTGGAATGGTACCTTGAATTTTACAAGATTTATCCGCTTTCCATGGCTGGTTTCCGACGTGACCGCTCTTCCATCGACAGTGTAGTTGATCTCGTTTCATATGTCCAGCACGAAAGGTCCCGTAAGCGTTTATCTGCAGCTTTATTCTTAGATGTGAAAGGGGCATATGATAACGTATTACATGAGGCCATTCTCGACGCTCTTGCGACGGTTGGCCTAGGTGGTCGAGTTTTCTTGTGGATTGCAAGTTACCTGTCTGCAAGATCATTCTATGTGTTAACTGACGATGGCCCAACTACGCGACGCTATACCAGCAGGGGCGTTCCTCAAGGCGGTGCTCTCAGCCCGACGCTATTCAACCTCGCTCTTGTTGGACTTGCTGAATGCTTGCCAACTACCATCAAGATTTCAACATACGCTGACGACATCTGTGTCTGGACTTCGGCAGTCACACGTCCTCAGATACGTGCGCGACTTCAAAGAGCGGCCACTTTGACAGCGAACTACTTGTGTAAACAGGGTCTCAGCATTTCACCTGAAAAATGCGCACTAGTCGCATTTACTCGGAAACCGATGACGCCTTATGTCATCTCAATCAATGGGCGGACCATTTCCTATGTCCGAAACCACAGATTCCTTGGCGTCATTATTGACCGAGACCTCTGTTGGAGCCCACACGTGGCCTACATGAAACGGCGCCTGACAGCTACTTCCCAGTTGTTCAAATACTTGACAGGGAAGACGTGGGGGATGTCAGTAGACGCAATGCTTAAACTCTACAGAGCTCTCTTTCTCGGTTTTTTAAGATATAGTCTACCTGTACTGAACAACACCTGCAAGACAAATATTCGTATTCTGCAGGCAGTACAAGCTCAAGCACTCAGAGTCTGCCTTGGTTTGCCCAGATGTACGTCAACAGAGGCGACTCTTGCGATTGCTCGGGACCATCCAATGCGAACTCACATTACGGTGGAAGCCCTGAGAACGCACATCAGACATTTTGCACGTGCCCCCTATCACCACCTTGCAGCACTACCTTCAGACAGGCACCAATCATCATTCTCTAAAACTATCAACAAGTACAACGACAAACTTCCCTCGGGCTTCACCGCTGCATCTAAACCATCGATACCCCCTTGGTGTCTTATCAGCCCCACAGTACATCTCAGTGTACCAGGAATCGGAAAAAAGTCTGAACTGTCGTCGCCTGTCCTCAAACAACTGTCTCTGCTTCTTCTGCACGAGAGGTACGCGGACAGTGAACACATTTACACTGATGGTTCCACAAACACCCAGTGTTCGTCCGGTGCTGTGGTTGTCCCAGCAAAAGCTATTACCATCAGCTTCAGGACTGACCACCCGACAACGTCGACATCTGCTGAACTAGCTGCTCTTCGCGCTGCACTCCGTTTCGTCAGTCGGGAGCCACCTCGACAATGGTCCATCTTCAGCGACTCAAAGGCAGCCCTACAATCTATACTATCAGCTCTGCGTCGCGGGCCATTCGAACAGCTCGTATTCGATATTAGATGCCTACTCCATACATCACAGGAGAAAGGACACCACGTGACGTTTCAGTGGCTGCCAAGTCACTGCGGCGTCACTGGAAACGAAGACGCCGATAATGCCGCTCGGGCAGCTCTTGAAGACGCACAAGAAGAGGCCATACCGCTTTCACGATCCGACGCAGCTAGCAGACTTCGAGTGCTTGCACAGGAGATGACGCTCTCTTCATGGTGCACACCAAACAGCCAGACCAACCAGAGCAACCGTCAATACCACCTGCCCTCTTTGATGCATCTCTATATGCCAACTGGACTCCGCCGAAGCGAGGCGACTCTGCTTTATCGCTTATGGTTAGGGGTGGCTTTCACGAAATCTTACTCATTCCGCATTGGAATGGCCGACAACGCTCTCTGCAATGCCTGTCTTTGCGAGGAGACGCTGCAACACATTCTGTGCGACTGTCCTGAATATAATGTTCAGCGACAGTCCCTGGCATCCGTTCTCGCGCACCTTGACACTAGACCATTGTCCCTCGACACGATTTTCACATGCCGCCGACAGAAGACATCGCAGGTGAAGGCGACGAAGGGACTACTTCAGTTTTTGAAAGAGACGGGATTGGACAAGCGGCTCTGACAGTGTTATCACGTACAATGCCAGATTGATGGACTCTACCGGACGATGTTTGTGTGTTGTGCTATGTGCTCTCTCTCTCTCTCTCCCCCTTCCCCATCTTTCATCGCCCCCATCCCTCTCCCATGTGTAGGGTAGCAAGCCGGTTACGCTAAACTGGTTAACCTCCCTGCCTTTCCTTCTCTACTTTTTCCTTCCTTCCTTCTATAGAACTCCTCAGCCACTTGAACTATCTCATCCATATTAGTAACAATATTGCCGGTTTTGTCTCTTAACGCACACATCTGATTCTTGCCTATTCCTAGTTTCTTCTTCACTATTTTAGGCTTCCTCCATTCCTGAGAGCGTGTTCAATTCTATCCATATTATAGTTCCTGATGTCCGCTGTCTTACGCTTGTTGATTAACTTAGAAAGTTCTGCCAGTTCTATTCTAGCTGTAGGATTAGAGGCTTTCATACATTGGCGTTTCTTGATCAGATCTTCGTCTCCTGCGATAGCTTACTGGTTTCCTGCCTAACGGCGTTACCACCGACTTCTATTGCGCACTCCTTAATGATGCCCATGAGATTGTCGTTCATTACTTCAACACTAAGGTCCTCTTCCTGAGTTAAAGCCGAATACCTGTTCTGTAGTTTGATCCGGAATTCCTCTAGTTTCCCTCTTACCGCTAACTCATTGATTGGCTTCTTGTGTACCAGTTTCTTTCGTTCCCTCCTCAAGTCTAGGCTAATTCGAGTTCTTACCATCCTGTGGTCACTGCAGCGTACCTTGCCGACACGTCTACATCTTGAATGATGCCAGGGTTCACGCAGAGTATGAAGTCGAGTTCATTTCTAGTCTCACCATTCGGGCTCCTCCACGTCCACTTTCGACTAACCCGCTTGCGGAAAAAGGTATTCATTATCCGCATATTATTCTGTTCTGCAAACTCTGCTAATAATTCTCCTCTGCTATTCCTAGAGCCTATGCCATATTCCCCCACTGACTTGTCTCCAGCCTGCTTCTTGCCTACCCTGGCATTGAAGTCGCCCATCAGTATAGTGTATTTTGTTTTGACTTTACCCATCGCCGACTCTACGTCTTCATAAAAGCTTTCAACTTCCTGGTCATCATGACTAGATGTAGGAGCGTAGACCTGTACAACCTTCATTTTGTACCTCTTATTAAGTTTCACAACAAGACATGCCACCCTCTCGTTAATGCTATAGAATTCCTGTATGTTACCAGCTATTTCCTTATTAATCAGGAATCCGACTCCTAGTTCTCGTCTCTCCGCTAAGCCCCGGTAACACAGTACATGCCCGCTTTTTAGCACTGTATATGCTCCTTTTGTCCTCCTAACCTCACTGAGCCCTATTATATCCCATTTACTACCCTCTAATTCCTCCAATAACACTGCTAGACTCGCCTCACTAGATAGCGTTCTAACGTTAAACGTTGCCAGGTTCAGATTCCAATGGCGGCCTGTCCGGAGCCAGGTATTCTTAGCACCCTCTGCAGCGTCACAGATCTGACCGCCGCCGTGGTCAGTTGCTTCGCGGCTGCTGGGGACTGAGGGCCGGGGTTCGATTGTTGTATTCATATAGGAGGTTGTGGCCAAGTACTGCACCAGGGTGGCCAATCCTGCTCTGGTGAGAGAGTGCGTTACCGGTTCTGGTCACCGGGATCAGGCCGCACTCCAGGCCTGTTTGTGCAATTTTCTCAACACACGGTTTTTTTTTGTATTTTCCGGTGGAGAATTGCGCGGCACCGGGATTTGGATCACGGTCCTCTTGCACTGGAGACGGATACTCTACCGTCCCCGTAGGAGTTAAATTAAAAATTAATTTATGGGGTTTTACGTGACAAAACCACTTTCTGATTATGCACGCCGTAGTGGAGGACTCCGAAAATTTCGACCGCCTGGGGTTCTTTAACGTGCACCTAATTCTAAGTACACGGGTGTTTTCGCATTTCGCCTCCATCGAAATGCGGCCGCCGTGGTCGGGGTCCGATCCCGCGACCTCGTGCTCAGCAGTCTAACACCATAACCACTGAGCAACCACGGCGGGTCCCGCAGGAGTTGTACGCCTCATTTAACCTACAGTGGTGCCCTATTTGATCAGTCAAGGTGGACCAATCTGAGCTCGGTTATACCGCATGGATGGCACTCGGCTAGAGAACCTGGTATTTATGACCTGCACATGTGAGGCCATACATATTTGAAGATATATATCTTTCTTTTTTTTTTTTAGGGGGGTTCCCGTACAGTGATAAAATAAAGGAAAAGACATTAAAAGAAAGAAAAAAAAAGAAAGAAAAAGGGGCGAAAAAAAACGGAACATAACAGGTGATTTGAACTCGTGACCCTTCGATGTTGCCCGGAAAGATAGCTCAGTCGGTTGGTTCGTCAGGCCCCAGGCTACTTTCAAGCGCCACAGCTCCTGCTCCGAGCAGGAGCTGTGGCGAGAGGAGCTGTGGCGAGCAGGAGCTGTGGCTGTGGAAAGAGACTCATGTTGGAAGTGGTTGGAAGGCATACTTTCTAGGAAAAATGGCCGCTCGAGGAGAAGAGCGAACTCGAGCGGCTTTAGAGGCTAGGAAAACTGCCTTAAAATATTTCGACTTGAGGGAAAGCTTCGTTAACAAACTATAACACGGCAATCAGCACTCGAATACGACGAGAGAAATTACTGAGACGTGGAAAATTCCCTTGAAAAAAATCTGGTTTGCGAGACAAATGCTTGTATGTATTGAACCTCTTAAAAGATGAGGGGGGAAATATGCGCTCACCGAGAGGGCATCGTCAGCACGAGACCACCCCAAGGCACCTTACAGAGATGTGGAGAGCTTCGCGGCCGGAACGAAGCCTCTTCTCTCTGCCGGCAAAGAGGGGAAAACGCGCTTTCCGATCGCTCAAGGTTGCGCGGACAGAGCATAACTCTAGCGTCTAGGAAAAGCTTAACCGGGTGCGATGGCGGCACGCATAGCGTGGGAAGCTAGCCGCCAGAATAACTATACCAAGGACTGCTGCTGACGAGGGCGAAATACCTTCGTGTAATTATAATAACCCTAATAGGACTACTTTAGAAAAAAAAAAGGGAACGGCCCAGAGGGCTATACTACGAGAGCTATGACTGATAGTTTTCTATATATATGTAGATGTATATATATATATATATATATATATATATTCCTCTCATCTATGGGATCGCATGCGCGCGCTGTTGCTTTGTCTCTGCGTGTAGTAGTTAAGAGAGCCAGTTTAAGGGCGGAGAAGAAGAAAGGAAAGAAAAGCAAAAGCTGCAGCGCCGTGGTTTTAAAGCGCACCCATGGTAGAGAAACGGAATGCGATATAAGCGTGCGTAGCCATGATACGCACACGACAAACTGCCTTAAAATATTTAGACTTGAGGGAAAGCTTCGGTAACAAACGATGGTAAATAGGCAGCGGGAGGCATGGCTTGCGGGCGAGGGCTTGGTCCAGAAGAGCCAATTGGCTCTCCCGGACCAAGCGCAGTGAGCCGCTCATGCCAGTGGGGCCCCAGCATAGGGGCCCCAACCATCGTGACCTGTTTTATTTATTTGCAATAAAGTTATCTCACTCACTCACTCACTCACTCACTCACTCACTCACTCACTCACTCACTCACTCACTCACTCACTCACTCACTCACTCACTCACTCACTCACTCACTCACTCACTCACTCACTCACTCACTCACTCACTCACTCACTAACTCACTCACTCACTCACTCACTCACTCACTCACTCACTCACTCACTCAGTCACTCACTCACTCTTTTTTCTAAAGCAATACATATTTTTATAAAAAGTCTATACGCGCCGCCAACGTGACGTTTTTGCAAAGAAGTTCCTAGGCGAGGTGGACATGCTTTGCCAATAATAACGTGAGCTTCAGAAGACTAATTAACAAAAAATATTATTTAACTTTACTAGGGCCTTAGGGGAAGTCGTTTAAACGGCATATATGAAGGCATTCACATTTTAATGTCACCTTATGTTTTAGAGATGTTGAAAATGGCACCCGATTCAGATATTTATAATCGAACTTATAATCGAATTTTCTGCTCCGAGGGAGCGCGGGAAATGCGCCCCCATCGTCATATCAGACCGAAACGCCCCGTGACAACAAGAGCGAGAAAATTTTAAACCGAACGTCTCGGCAAATGGCGGAAGCTACTCATGCGGCATGCTTTGCCCGACAAGTGTGTCAGGCGCTGTGTGTCAGTTCAGGATTGGCTGCGGCATGCTATCAAACTTCGCCCCACACTTCTCTACGGGGCGTGGCTGTCCCGTGCGGAGCGGGTCGCGTGTAGTCTCAACGTTGCCTATAGATTTGGCCTTCGATTTTGATTATGAAGATCTCAAGCTAAGCGCGATTTTTTTAATCTCCAAAAAGTGAGTATGCCATAAATTGTGACGCCATACAAGTTTTTCATATAAAAAACTGCGCTGAAGTTAATAATAAAAATGTTGATTAACAAATTTTGTTAATTATTCTTTTCAGCGTAACCTACACAGATACGAAGTATTTCTACCTCGCCGTAAAGCTCGTTTGCGAAGACGACAGATGTCTCACGGACATTGACTTTTTACAAGAAATCTGTATTATTTATGAAAAAGAAACACCGTGTATACACCTCTACCACACGACCATCTACCCACTCTTCCCAAGCACACATTCTTTTAGTGCTTTTTGACACTATTAATGCTAACGCGATAAAATAAGACAGATAGAAATGTCAGTGCGCACCTGTCGTTTGCTGCAGGGAACTTAGCGTCGATGGACTTATGATTTTACTGGTACGCTCAAAGACGGAGCCAGTTAGCGTAGGAGCAATGATTGCAGCAGAATAGGAAGATTGCGTACATGCGACGATGAAATATCGTCACAGGTGTCGAACTGTGTAAATTGGATGGCTGCTTGCGAGCTATAACGCCGAATGTGATTTTTAAGAGAACTTGGAAGGACGATTACATGAACGTACTAACTTCGTCAAGAGCTTTTGGAGCGCAGGATCCGAGAAAAAGCTTAGTATTATTCATTACCCTGGGCATGTAGCCTGTCGTGTTTCGGACTGTACAAGTATGTGCGACGAACACGCCGTTCTTTTATTCTAGTCGCTACAGTGTCAAGCCGTTCGGAAACTTTTGTCGAACCAACACTCTGTAACAGTTTGACGCTGACTGCTGGTGAAGTAAGACGGTGATTATTACAAAGATTACCTGTTGAGTGTGACATCCCATGTACTTCAGGGTTGAACAGACGCGAGATTATGTAAATTTCCTCTTCCCAGTTTCCCAGATGTGGTTGTGTGTGTCACCAAGCCAAATGACCCGCAATTTTCACGGCAGCATGAATTTTTTATTTCTCTTCCCAAAATTCTTTACCATGTTTACTAGGGGAGGCAGGAAGTAATTTGGGTTTCCTGCCTCACTCTAATAAAATAAGAAACGAAGTGTTACTTTCGAGAATGAAAGCTAATTACTGTGCAAAGGTAGCTAACAAAGAAAAGAACTTATATTTTTTTGCTACATCTCCATAAATATACCTCTTAAAAATACCCGCACATTAGCACACCATTGTCTTGACCCGCAGGACATCCCGGCTCTTCTCACGTCTTAGCTGTATACTTGGTTGGGAGCTTAACAAGGTTCGTAATAGAAGTCCGACGACTTGGCCTTGCACCCATCTATATGAAATTTTCAAGCCTTCCTTAGCTTTTGTTCCGAAGTGTGGTAGATCAAAGGAAAGCACGTCAATGTGACGTCCGCTAATTGTACCGTGAAAGTGGTTGATTCCTTTACATTATTCTTTACAGAAGCACGGCTGAAAATTTTAGTTCACGTTATGGGTGTCACTTTGTATTCGCTATTTTTTAAAAATGTTTTTATTATAGCGTTGCCTGCAACTTCGTTTGCTTTTAATTCCATTACTGTTTATTACTGGAACAATAAAAAAAACACTTTCTGCTGATGCACCGAGCCTTCGAAGTTTTTAATGACGGGAAGGCACTGATGAGTGCGCCGTACGAAGTGTGCGAGCTAATTCTGTCAAAGACAATTTCTTTAATCCTCTGAGTTGGTGCTACGAAGAAAGTGCTTTCACTGCTGGACTGAAGTGTGGGTTGACGATATTATTTCACTAATGGCTTTCTTTTTGCAGGGCAAAATTAAGAAACGTAACAGGCATTGAATCATCTTTTTTTTTTTCTTTACCGATCGCAGAGAACTGCGCTTACGACGTTTGCGAAGGCCAAAGCCCGTATATTCGCGATATGGTGCGCAATACTAATTTGATAAAAAACACTTTGGCAAATACGCTTACTACGTGGGCAAGAACGCATGTTGCCAGCTACTTGATACACAAGTTATACGACACCTTGAATTTTGTTGTTCTGTTGAATGCATTGTATTCTATTATTTTATGTTCTATTACATCGCTACGCATACACTAGAAGCGCTGGCATAACGGGCAAGAACCAATTAAACAACAACGACAACAAGTTACGCAGGCAGCCCCAGTGACGAAGGCAACAACGGCCGTTGCGAAACGCCATCAGCCTAGTAACAGTGGCTGTAATTACCATGTGAAAAGAACAAAAAAACAAAATGATGAGGTCTTCAAAAACAGACATACGAGAAAAAGAAAGAGGAAGCAACAAGGAGTTGCGCTAACCGCAAAATTAGAGCTATCGGTATAATTGTGAAAGACCGTCCAGCACGCATATATTACCCCATTGATAATCCCTGACTGCTATTCTCGGATAGCTATAGAGCAGTAGAATCTAAACAGTGTTCGGCATTCTGAGGGGCCAGCAGCTGGAATAAAACCAAGACTGCTTTCTCGTTAATCGTCGGCATGTTTTTCACAGTCTTTTTCATTCTCTTTCAAAGCTCGCAAAGCGACAAAATGGAACAAACCGCTCTTCCGTAGAAGTGGCTGCCGGGGATTACATCTTGCTCCAGCATAAAAGCAAAGCTGTAAATCGAGTTGCACTTCTCACCGCTGATTCAAGTTGGTGCCACGACCGGAGCTGTGCCGTGTATAGTTCGCTTCGCTCTATAGCACGACACCACTGCCTTTCTTTATTTCTTTCGCATTCCTACGTCGAGGAGGCTATAGACGGCAGGCCTATCACTCTAAGAAGAATCCCTGCAAGAACAGTTCGCATCTCAAATATATGTGCCTGCCAAACGGAATACCAAAACGGCCGAGCTGTCAAGCGAAATACCAACGTCAAGAGCCACGATAGTTTCAAAAGGCGATTTACAGAGCTGACCGTAATTGTAAGGTGGTGCAAAACATGAACTAAACTATCAAAAAACAGCCTGATATTCAGTCTCAACCAAAGCCTCCGAGATCAGGCGATGATCGGAAGCTATGGCTTAGCTTTTGTAACTCGAGTTGTAACTTGAGTTGTAACGCCAGGAGGCGCAACTAAGGAAGATTGAGATGTAACAATCCTGCGATCCCGTTTGAAAAATGTTAAAGGCAATAAAAAACACGCCGCTAAGTGAAGGAGATTCACGTTCTCGTGAAACGAGCTTTAAATTGCTGCTTAGAGAGGTTTATTTTCTCGAAGTAAGTTTTCACAGAAATGGGACTTTTCTTATGATTAACATGTTTTACCGGCCAATATCTTTGTCCAAAATGTAGGGGAAAAGAAGGATTTCGTCCATTATCGAACGCTTGCTGAAAGGGAGCTCCAATTGGCTACATGGCTATAAAGTTTGCTTTCGGCACTTAATAAAGCAGATTTTTGTTAGGCATAGTTATCGGTAGGATTATAGAAACATTATGGCGCAGAGCTCTTTGTAAGCTTTCGTTCCTTTTCTTTCAAACATATTTTTATTTCCCGACAGCGTAGTCGAAAGGAAAGACAAAGTAACTTTTCCTTGCCATTGTGAGCACTTACTCTAGTCGTCGTTCCCCTGGCATGTGCTAAAAAGAAAGTGGACCAGAAAAGTGCTACTTCTACTACTGCTACTACTACCAGGCGCGTACCCTTAGTGGGGGGGGGGGGGGGGGGGGGGCGGGTTCACCAAAAAATTTATCGGCATACCCCCTCCCCCCTCTCTACTCGCCGACGCCACTACTCCTCACACACATTCCAAAAAGCACTGCCAAATCAATCTTCAGACTTGACAGCCATTCGGCGGTCAACATTTTGTTGCTTTTTTCACTTCTTTTGAATGGCGCTATATAGTCATCGGCCTCTCCTGATGTGTGAAGACCAGTTTCCTGATCGATTCGGTGCCCACGCGATTAATTCGAGATGCGTTCAGTTGTCACCATCTTCTGTTCAACGGTCACGCTCATCGCTGTTGATTCGTTAGTTCAACCTTCTTTGTTTAGACTGATCCAGGCACCAGGAAAGGGATTCGGTTCGTACTCAACTGGTTTGTATGCTCGTGAAACGAGCTGCGGCTGGACACAACACCGGTTGCGTGTAACTTTTCTTTTTGCTTCATTACTTCCTCGAGTGACGGCTCACCGCGACGCTGGCAGATCTTCAAAACCATACACCCGTGATATGGCTTAGATAAGGTGGAAAATAAAATGAGGCGAAACAGCGTCCATCATCAGACCCTGCAGTAACCGTTAAACCCATAAGCAATATGACTGTCGCCCGTTACCTCATCTGGTTTTTCCCAAATTATACAGCACTTTTCGTGCGACATTGGCAACTAGAAACAAGAGTCGCAAGGAGTTGAGAAATTAAGCGATCTACTAAGGCAGCAGCAAAACAGGAATGAAAAGCGAAAATTAACAAACTTAACCATTGTTTGGGAAAACATTTATGGATGAACTTCTTTTTATTTTAAAAGGAAGTATATAGAGACAACGCCGCCACAAGTGGAGAATAATTCCGTGGGCTTTGAATAACGCTTCTGCCGTTATCAGTCTAACCGCCTGATGTAGCCACTTCTCTGATGCGCTTAGGTGGATGTTTTTCTAACTCTCTGCGGTGAGATTAGTACATCTAGAATCGCAGCGTCCTGCGCTCTACGCCGTTGTATGGGACTGGCGGCTTCCCATCGTTACATCAACTTCCCAAATAACAATACGAGTTGGTTGGGCACTTAACTTGGTAGAACAGTAAAAAAGGGGATCCGAAAGGGCTTTGATTGTTCCACAAATATATATTTATTTATAACTCTTTCACAGCGAATTCAAAAAACGCTACCATAAATCTTTATTTTACACTTTCGCTTGTTTACTTGTTCTTGGCAACGTTCTTCCTAGGCTTCTTTCCTGCGCGAGTCCATTTTATGCGGTTCCTTGTTTGCCAAGTAAAGGAGAGGTGTATTTCACAGGCGTACCTGTGAGATACACCTTATTTCATTTATGTTTTCCGGGTTTACGTGTCTTTATGGCGAATGGTGGGCATTATTCACATCTGTACTAGTAAAGGTAACCTCCCCTCTCATTTGCACAGAAAAGTTACCTTGGGTTGGCCTGACTACTACTACTACTGATAATAATAATAATAATAATAATAATAATAATAATAATAATAATAATAATAATAATAATAGTAATAATAATAATAATAATAATAATAATAATAATAATACCAGTAATAACGCAATATATAATATCTGCCTCGGTGTGATTCCTGAGTGAGGAAGTAAAAGAACACATGACATCAGACTTTGTTGGAGGATTACCTCTTTGAAGCAGCTGCTAGATTCGTTTGACCAAAGAGTGAGCGTCACCAGTGTAATCAGGACCAACCAGGAGCTGGCAATCCGAAAACAAGCTCAGATGCACTGCATAGATTGACGAAACTAGCATGAAATAAGCGCAATCGTTCATCAAAAGCATCTGCTCAGAGAGGTGGACCTCGATTGCGTTTAAACACTTCCCTGAATATCTTGAGGCGATGGCTCACTCTGACCCGATAAAGAAAGACCCTCGCAGAACGGTTGAGAGAGACGCTAAAGTTTAGGCGTTAGCTGTGGTGCGGGTTAGGTGTTCTGGCTCCCAATCTCGGGCTCTCCGAATCGCTCGAGGCTCTGAAGGTCCTGTTTCCTCCATAGAATTTTAACGGAAATGATGTTTTCGTTTAAACTCCCACGCTTTTCTGGGATGCTCGACTGCTCGCCGGCTGTCTAAACATACACTGGCGCAGTGGGGCGCCTGCGGCAGTGTGACGAGTGTGGCACTGCCCCCGGCGGTCTCCACGCCGTGCTGGCGAATACCATCTGGTTAACGATTAAGGGAAAGCCTGACCGCGGCGTGGCCATACTTTCATGATACTGCGTATGTAGACAATAGGTTTCACCGCCCGTCATGCGTAACCACCCTGAATAAACTAGAGGTAGCGACATTCTTTCTTTCCTGGCTTCTCGTCGCAGCAAGCACTTTTTCTCAGCGCTTGCGCTCTCAGTTTGCTTTTTTTTGACCGCGATGATCGCACTGCGCAGCCCTGCGACCAAGAGCGACTCTGATGATGCCGGCGCAAGCCCGAACAAAAGCCAAGAAAACTGAAAGCGTGGCAGGCGGCGTAAGGACGCTCACGCATTTGTTCATGGCCTCCGAGACTGCATGTGCCGGCACGCGCAGTCTCTGATGCCATGCCATGTTTGCCACAAAATGGCGCGAGCGCAAGTATGCGTTCTATTCTGGTCATTTCGCCATTTTCTACGAGGCCCAGCGTACCCGCGACGTGTAGAAAATAGAGCTCGATTTGCTTTCCTAACATTAGGCAAAGTTGATGTTTTGCCTGAGAAACTCATATAAAGGTAATGAAACAAACGTTCTTGATAAATCAAACAGTTTTCCTCCTCAGTAAAAGTAAACGATACAGCTCAAAGCGTACCAGTATTCTGTCAAAAACGGATGTCGCTTCCGTCGGCTGTTGCGTATACAAGCTGACGTCTGATTCAACGACCAGGATGCTTGTCTACGAGAAACGGAATGAATCATCGTATACTGGCGCCAAAGTGCTTGATTTCTACCTTGAGTGCAGCATAAGCGACCGGCCAGTGATGAAGAGCGCACGTTCTATAGGCCACGGTATTCGTGAAACGCAATTGTCTCAGCCCGGCTCAGATGGCTGAGAAACGGCAAGATGTCAATGGCAGTGATGCGCGTGCCATAGGAGGATGCTTGCACACCGAAATAACGACGCAAGTGCTGGCGATGCCATCTCTGGTTTCTGTCACTGCTTACTCTCACCGCGTGATGAAACTTCAAGGCGCCGACTTGCACGTTTTTTTTATAAATTAGAAATATGTCGTTGACACAACCTCTGATGACGTGAAAAGTCATTAATATTAATTAAAACATGGGTTCAGCAATGAAAAGTGTTTTGCGTCACGTCCCCGAGCAGTTCTTTCTCATTGGTGAAAGCACCTTCTGGTGCCTCATACATCTCTGTGGTTCAACGCCTTCGCTGCGAAAGGTGCCGACGGGGCGAAACTGAGGTACTTTCTACGAAAAGCTGACGTTTTAAATTGTGTTACCGTTCATGGAAAGCGAGAACTGGGGATGTCGACTGCTTTTAGATCGTTAACATTCCCAACAAGTGCTGCAGTTTCGGCCACCTGGAACTTAGACCCCACGTTTTGATAGATAGCTGATTTGTTTTTGTATTAAAGAATGATACAAAACCGCCAAGAATAGTGGCCTTGTTGATGAAGAAGCTACTAGTTTCGCAAGGCAAGCACATCGACTGCTCTTAAGTTTATCTTGCTTCCAACGAGAGTTGCAGTTCCACTATGTTAAAAATTAGACCCCGCAGTAAGGACTCTTCAAGGTGAGAACTTACGGTACATCAAATTAGCACATTTTTGCAATAAAACGTGACCTCTGGCGATAAATATCGTGGCCGGAAGCATCGCTTTGAAGTATTTGACAAAAACTGCACATTCTAAATTATCTCCAAAATCAGTGGCACATTGGTACCTGGAAAATACCTGTAATTTCCCCCTATGTTTTATATCTGTTGCTCCTGCGTGCTTTGTTATATATGAGGCCAAAGGAGTGATGTTCTCAGTTGCCTAACGGGACATTGGTTACATTAGTAGTATTCGACGTTAAGGTTAGCACCACGTGCGCAATCTTCATCAAAGTCGCTGACTAATTTGAGCAGACATGCAACCATGCATGATAAGTAAGTAGCTGGAATCCGGTTAGTCATCAACGTTTCCATTTCCCAAAATGAGCCGGGAAATCGCCGAGGCGCACAACGATGATTGGGTAAGGAAATTAACTCGTTAGCGCTGGCGCTCTCTCTCTGAGTGACCAAGCAGCAATGTGCGAAACGATACACCAGCGGTGAAATTAACCCGTCTGCGTCAAACTAATTTTGCACAAGGCTCGTAACGCTGGGAATAAGACACGCACAAAAGCGTAAAGCAAAAAATGTAGATGCGATGTTCAATTTGCGTATGAGAAAAAGAATAGTAGAAATTTAGATTGCTGAAACTGTACCAAACTTAGCAGTTCGTCCATCTTTCAATCGTGTTTTTTTTTCTTGTTGCCATCTAATCTTTTTGCCTGCACAGTCTTCTCTTCAGCTGTCTCTGTAGTTGCGTGCTTCGGAAGGACCTCAAGAAAGCACATTTGGCAGCAACGATATAAATAAATAAAGTGTCTGAAGTGAAGTACTGCATACTCATGTCATTGTAAAGTTATCTTGTTTGAAAATGTATGCGCAATTACACAGAAAAAAAAAGAAAGCAAGGATCAAGTTGGCAACTAGCCACAGGCAAGGACACAACGGCAAAAACATGTTTCTCTTCTTTGTAATAAAATGGATTGTATGCACAAGGGAAGAGAAAAAAGAAAAGAAGAACGAGATGACAGGTCACAAAGGCTGTAAGGTAAAACAGCGACACTAATAGAGCACGGTAGTAGGAAGATACAAAAGCTTCACCGTAGGGCATCCTAATAAAATATATATATATATATATATATATATACTTGAAACTGATACAAAATAAAGTCAGCGGTCTTCTCAATCATAAAAGAAAGAAGAGAAAAGCACACACGCTATAAACGGGAAGCCGAGGAAATTTCTACTAGAAAATGAAAGAGTATTGTCATGTCCTGATACACACCTACTGAGATACAGGTGCTCATCAAGGTCGCACACCACAGGCCAAGATGAGCAAGACGGTGAAGGGAGGTCGCGAAATACAATATACATCGAATCTCAGCTTACTCCTGTTTTTTCTGTTTTAATCCCAGCCGCATATTATATTACTCAGGCGAGGATAATGTAAAACGAAGAGAGGGCGGAGCATGTACCGTTGCAATACATTAATTTTACCTTTTCTCAAGCGTTCTCGAATAATGTGATTCTCGTTAGGTTTGGTTTAGCAGTTAGCGTCGTAACTGTTGCGTTCGGCTCCGGCTCGTAGAAAAAAAACGTCATTAGCGTCGCCTCGCTGCTTTTGGTACCGAGATAGCGACGACAAAAAGGTTGGGCTCTGACGACAATGTGTCTACGACGCTGTAATGGTCTCCAGCCACATTCTTGCGTAGTCTGAAATGTTGTTGAAAAAGAAGAAGAGCTCTATCGTAACCGCCAAATGGCGTAGCGCACTGAAAACATCTATCATCCCACGGCCCGTGCAAACTGTTTTAATGACCTGAGCAAGCTGGCTCGACTACACAAAGTGAGTCTTGCGACACCGCGGACACCGACAGCGTGTGTTATGGCTCCAGTCGATTCCTGCAGGCGCAGGCGTAGTCATCTCGATAAGCAGTGAAAAGGCACACTTGCCGCTTCCCCGGGCAGTTGCCCTTAGAACTGTGCTATGTAAATTTTATTTGTACGGGTATTTCATTCAACCAATTTTTTTTGTCATTCCCTAACTGCAGGGCAGCAGCAAGGCCTACCATCTGCTGTGTGGACCGTCGTCGAACAACGAGGAATATGAATGTAGTTGAAGAAGTTGCTGTCTCTGACCAAGTCAAGATGACGAAACAGGCCTTTCGGAGGTCGTGCGAGTTTCTTGGTCACACTACGGCAGACAAGAACTATTTGACTTTCTTTATGCCAAGATACGGCGCGTTCATAATGTATTGCTTTGTTTCTTTACGCTCATACACTGCGCATTGTGCTGCACTGAGCAAAGCCAGGAATAACTTCATGCAGTTTCAGTTTCAAGGCATATATTTTTGAGGGGCGAGCAATTCAGAGCTAGTAAAGGGTATCGTAATCTACATTTCACGCTCCCTTCCCCTTATTCCTTATTTGCGAAATTAATTCATTCTTTTCCTTTCCTGATTCAATCATCATAATAATGTTGACTACGTTGGCAAACGCAAATTGGCAAATAGAATTTGTCTAACAATGTTTAATTACCGAAGAAGTGGTTTAAAGCAATGAAAAGTACCGTACTTATACAATAAATGCGTTTTAGGCTAAAGCTTGTGTACTGTGTGCTGTACTTGAAACATTTCCAGTCTCTTTCAGTCTGCTTTTTTTACTGCACCTTATTTTCGTGATCTATAGCAGCTGCGCAGCTTGAAAATCCGATAGCTTCAAGTGTGGCCAGGCCACGCTCTCGGACTTCGCAGCCCAACACAGAAGCCACTGCACCAGCACTACGACAGGTCTGCCTCGACATAGACCAATCAATATATTAGTTCTTCAACCTCATCTTGCTTGGATTCTTTCACAGCAATGCGCATTTCCTTTAGCTCCGTCAGCGAACAGAACTCTTTACTAGGGGTATGTGGTGACCTTTTATCTCACTACTGTCGATGTCATATAACACCAGATACGATCGCATTTCAAGTGTTTTAAGCTTTTATAAGCTTCTCAATTGACCTGAAATCCAGTTAATGACATTACACGTATCAGTTAAGTAGCATAAATAAGCCTTTTTTTTTGCCAAAGAGACTCTACGCATTCTGAATATTTCCCATTATTCAGAAATTGGAAACATTCGATATTGAATTCGATATTCCAATAAGGTTTTGCTCGCATATTCATTCTCAATTCGATTTTTAGAAATTTAGGTATTGGAACAACCCTACGTATAGCATTTTATTAAACAAGCAATAACCACGGCTGAACTCGATAAGGCGCATACATTTAAGGATAATTAGGTCCACTTCCCGACCATTCATTGCCTGGTCAATACCAGCGGCTCCTATTCGCCCTTTCAAATACGTGCCGGTATAGACATGGCGATAATCTCACTCTCGAACCAGCTCGATAACTCTGCCGTCTCAACTTCGTTTCTTTTTCTCTTAAAAAATTCCTTCGTAACACTAACCACTGCCACTAAATGAGTTCGCGAATATTACTCCCTGATAGCTCGCGCGCGCAGAATATAATTTTTTTTATTCCTTTCTTGGGTTAGTTGAAAATTTTTAGAGCGTAGTTTTGGCCGGCGCATATTTGTGTACGCATAGAAAGCATAAAGAAGAAAGCCGTGGGCTCATTTCCGGGCGTCATTAATTCAATGAACCACCAGGTGTAATGAGGTAAAACATTGGTAAAAAAAATTTTTGTTAGACGAAATCATAAGCTCATATTTTATGTACTGAAACGTTTGTGTTTTTTTCTAATATGTATCTTCCCTTCCGTTTCTTTGTATCCATTCCTGCACGGATACATGGAGCATGGAGCCTGCAGTATGTATAGATGAAAACATTCCAACGTAATTTACATCTTCCAGTTTTTCAGAGCTCTCGCATTCGAATAACAGGTTAACTTCGCGCTTATGCAGTGGCATTCACTTCACCGATGGTGAATTCCAAGTGTTCCAAATATTATCTACACAGAAGAGACAAGGAGAACGAAGGACGACAGCTGCACTTATCGACGTTGCCATTTGCGTTGACGTCGAAAGTTTAAAGCTCTTGGTATTCTCTGATGATCTGAATAATTTATGGACTGGTCATTACAGATCTTGTATTTAGTACTTCTATCCTGGCAGACCGTTTGCTACGGCAAAACACTGAGGTACATCTGGTATTTAGAGCCTGCTTTTTCTATTATTGTCGGCCGCTGAAATCTTGCATGGAAGAGGTGCACAGAAGAATAAGCGATCGCCAAATTATTTCGTGCATGTTATAGACGTGCAATACTGTCTACACTTCGGCAATTACCATGCTTACAGCACTTGTAAATCCTAAGGACTACACCAAAAAGCAGCAATTTTTTTCTTCAATCTTCCATGGCCCAGAAATATTAACTGCATATCAACTTTCTTTCATTAAGAATGTACGCTTCATTAACAATTAAAATAGGTTTATTGCTTGGACGTGTGAAACATACCATGCCGTGCGTTTGGGATGGCCATGATTCCACGTGCCCGTCCGCTGGCTCCCTAGGAATATAAATCCGCATTTTCTTTCCCTTGGAATTCATTTACACGCCCTTCGCTTAGTGCTTTCTCTAAGCGGCATGTATTTTAGACGCTGCCTTTTTTTCCCCGATGCCAAGGTGTATGTGTTGTTTTCATTGTTCGAGTTGTGGCTTTTCCAGACCTGAAGGTTATTGGCACAGAGCCAGATTGGGGGAGTGGTCAAGAAACGGGTGGATGCGAGGAACGGACAAAACCGAGATAAATCGACAATCTTGTAGTTTTTACATACCGTAATGATTTTAAGATACGGTAAAAAAAGGATAAATGAGATTTGTTTCATAATGCCTCAGGCTTTCTCTTCTTTTCCATCACTTCCACTCCTGCCGAAGTTTAAAGTGAAACTAGCATTTTAAACGTACGCGCTGAAAGCAACTCTCCTTCTCTCTGCGCGAGCTTAACGGACGAATTGCCTTTTTGTGTAGTGGCCCAAGGCCTGCACCGAAACAAAGGAAAGACAAAGCCCTTTTCTCGCACCATATTTTCATCGAAAAAAATTGGGAGATTGCCGTTGCGTTTCTCGAGGCTATTGACTTTTTCGTCCGTCGGAAACCAGCTGTCGGCACAGCAACCGTCTGGTGGCTTCACAGTCGTGCATTAGCAGACGCCGCCGCATTAAGGGCTGCCAGAGCCCGTCAGGAGATGAGGAAATGATTACGTCTTGGGGTCTTAGGTGCTGGCTGACAGCGCAGGTCCCGAACGAGTGCTGCTGCGAGGTCATGCCACCTCGTCTGGTCATTTTCATGAGGGAAAGTGCTCATGGTGAGTGGTTTTTCTGAGGCGAGCTAACGGCATTCTACGGCATTAAATGTGACTCCCCTAAGAACGACATTAGTCAACATTAACATGCTCTTATATATACAGAGAAAACAGAATACAAGTAAAAGCAGAAACTTCTATCGTACTGTTACCACGCTTTTCTAGGTAATAAATTAAGACAAGCAGCTCGGAACTTTATCTATGCAGATGACAATTAACTGTTGTCATGGAAAATCTGGCTTGTGCGCTCAATTATAGTAATGCATTCAACAATGCAATATCATTGCTACGTGAATGAAAAAAAATGAGAAAAGAAATTCAGTGAAGCTAAATAGCTTGCAACCATAAAACAACCAAGAACGGATGATGGCGACACATTTATTAAAGAAAATGAACATTTGATATGTTTCAGTGGAATTGCAGATCAGTTCTCCTACTTGTGAATTTTGCTTTGTGAGCTGATATTTTTATAAGGCCTCTAGCCACCTCTCAAGTAGTGATACTTGAAATAGAGATTTCCCACCTAATCAACAATGACACTGATAGGGTACCTTTACTAGCGAACAAGCGGGTAGGCGATTTTAGAGAAACAGAAAAGTTCACGTATGAGCTACATATACAGAACAGTTGTTAATACCGTATAATGCAGCCTGAATTTTTTCAGACTGGACAGGAAGGAGACAAGACGATACATGGTTGTGTAGTTTGGTGCCTTTTCTGCGCTGTCCGTAATCACAAGCTGTACGCTAAAGTCCTCATGTACGGACTAACTGTAAGGATATCGATTTCACGCAGTTTGGAAGGCATATCACAACAAAACTTGGCTTTCTATACAGGTTGTCCCAACTGTCATGCACCAAGATTTAAGACTACCCAAATACCACGTAGCTGGACAGAACCGAAGTACTGTTGTTCGCCGTCGCTTGAAAATACGCAGATTCTTTTTTAATTTCACCTAATTAGATAATTAGTCTTAATTAATTGATAAACTTCTCAAATATTATATTTAGTGAAAAATGCCAATGAGAAAGTTGTAGAGTGACATGAAAAGCTCCCGATACAGTTTTCTGCAACTGATGTAATTGGTTCTTGCAACTGATGGACTCTAACTTCCCATAAAACCATCTAGGGTAATTTATCCCCGTATTTACTGATTCTCAGTACATACAGTGATTCTGATATATCGGGCTGTTTAACGTGGACCAAAATTTTAATCTTCTTTTTTCTATCAATTCACAGGAACGACTACTTAAACGCGGCAGTTGCCCCTTCTGTGAGCTTGTGATCCACTACGGAATGCTGCTTTAGCCGTTAGGTGGTCGCTGCAGTTTGTGCCCTATAAATGTCCCGACGTCAAAGATCACATGTACACACCGAGCCTTCAGCGCTGTCGCTTCTCTGTTTGTTTACACAACGGTGACGACGATAGCTTTGGGGCAGAAACAGCAGCAGCAACATGTGGACGCAGCTTTCCGGATTTTCGCGTTGTTTCGAGCTCGCCGCAATCACGGCCTGGCACTTGCGGCGCCGGCCATTTCGCTTAACGCCTTTCTGGCTTTAGCACGTCCAGCGTTTCCTCAGACAGCGTTGGTTGTAGCGGGGCTTTGGCGATGCCGGCGGACAGATTGGTTCGAGAAATCACGGATTCTGCGGACGTGGCAGACCCACTAGCACTTGGCTGCTCATTTGATAGACGCGACCTTGATAGACGTGCCCCACCACCCTTCCCATACCTTTTGCTATGCCCCGCTTCTCGCGTTCCTTTGGCTCGCGGCCAGTAAGCCGTATCATCTGTTCAATGCGTGGCGGCAGCATGGATCCTCAAAAAACTCTGCACTCAGAAACTGCTCGAATTTTGGATTGGCTTGTCCCTCCCTCCTCTGTGTTTACAACTTTGCTGCTTTGGGACAGGACTGCGGGAGGTTGAAATGTGTTTTGTACAGAAATTGGACCTTCATATTTCATTCAGACAAATTTGGTGAGACTGAAGATGAGGAGATGGCCTGGTCGATGACACAACTGACACCACAAACGCCTTTCCGAGCTTCTAACTGATCTCGTAGTAAAGTGTTTTGAAGAATGACGACAACAGCGATAGAATGACTTAGGTGACAGCAGTACGACAACTCTGATGATTCGGCTCACATGTTGCAGACGCGGGATTCTCGTGACAAAAACGTTTCTTTTTCTTACTGGTGACTTCTGAGACATGATTATGAACCGATGTATTATAAGTGCCATTAGGTGCCGGCGCAGCTCTGCACTGCAACCTATGCCACGGCTGCGAACTGATAGGACACTCAGTAGTACGTGTTGCTGGGCTAGTCGGTTCATACTGAACAATTTCAGACCGATAGATTTATGGCCACTTAGCGCAAAATGGAAACAGAAAAGGGGAGGGGACAAGGTGAGGGCTATGAGGCCACGTTTAAGAAAACAAAATGTAGGGGAGTCGCAGTGGCCATCGGTACAACTGTTGATAAAATAACTGATTATATTTGAGTTTATCACTTTAAATACTAAAACTAATTGTTTGAACGTGTTGTATTTGTACTTGCTGTTGTTGTTTTATTGTACCCACTCGATCTGCACCGCCCTTCTGATAAATAAATAAATAAATAAATAAATAAATAAATAAATAAATAAATAAATAAATAAATAAATAAATAGCGAGCGCCGGTGAGCACACAAAACTTGAGCACTGAGCTTGTCTCTGTTTCGTGAACTACAAAAATGAAATTGAAGGATTTCACGTGCCAAAATCCCAAAATGATTATCAGGCACGCCGTAGTGAGGGGCTACGGATTAACTTTGACCACCTGTATGGAGTTCTTTCACGTGCACCTAAATCGAAGCGCACGAACATTTTTGCGCTTAGCCCCCATCAAAATGGCGTCGCGGCAGGGGTTGAACCTGCGACCCCGAGCTCAGCAGAGCAATGGCATAGTCACTAATCTACAGCGGAAGATAGGCTTCGTGCGGCGTCGAAGACGGGCACCACAGTTTATTCCGAGTTGCTCTTACAACACCCGCAGTGGGAACAACAACAGCAACAAAAAGAGAGAAATAAATAAACGGCCACTCTTCAAACGAAGCTTTAATGGACTGAATATCTTTGAATAATATCGTTTTTGACTAAGTTGGGTGATAATAAAGATATCATAATTTCGTTTCCTTATTTGAAATATTCATGCAACGATATGGAGTTGTGTTTGCTTTGTCATTGCTTGCTTACATGCATGCATGCTTGTTTGCCTGCTTTTGTAAAGCAGGCTCGTACTATGCTTTTTAGAGGCGGCATAGTTTGAACGAACATTCTTAATTAGAATGTCTTCTTTTTTTCTAGTCTAAGTCCTTTGAAGTTTTCCATACAAAGGACGCCGTGTCGTTGATATTGATGCTTGTGATTATGCGAGAAAAAAAAAAAGCTTGAATAGAGCTGCAGTCACATTGCAGATCAAAGGATGTGTGGGCGTTGGCCACCACTTAGTCACTTGTTAGCGTTGGTGGAGTAGTCCAAGACACAAGCTCTGAGCCATTGGTTCTATAGATAAGCAAAAAAACAAGATGCATAAACAACATAACGTTTGCTGTTAAATCAACGATGATGAGAACAATGAATTAAATGGCAGAAAAAATCATGTGTCCTTTCCTTCTATGGCCAGTATCCTGAATCGGCGGGATGTTTAGCAATGTACTACTGATCCCGCATCAATCCAAGAAACGTCATTGCACAAATACGGCTAGAATAGAGTCTGCGCTTATTGAAGTGTTGATTTCGGAGGCAAATTCGAAACATTTTTTATCTAGCTCGGAATATCAAAAATTTTGGCTGCACTTTGCTCAGATTGTGACATCTGTAGCATTGGTTAATTCTTTTTTGCTGCAATATTTGAAAGCTACCGGGTTGAGTCAACGTCTGTGATCCGGACTGAGTGACCGGTGGATATCCCCAGTGGACTTTCTCTTATTTTAACCTTTCCCTTCCCTTTACCCTTTCCCCATTGTAGGGTAGCCAATCGGGCTAAGTCCTGGTTAACCTCCCTGCCTTTCATTTATCGTTTGCTCTCTCTCTTGCCACTTATTTCTTTATTTTCAGTTATATTGTACTTAGGATGACAAATTCACGCATTGCTAGTTATATTGAACTTGGGCTAGGCTTTTTAGGCAGACTATACTACTTCTTCTTCATCGTCGTCGTCGTCGTCGTCGTCATCTCCATCATCATCGGCTTATGTTATATCCACTGCACGACGAAGGCCTATCTCTGCGATCTGTAATTACCTCTGTCCTGCGCCAATCCATCGCAACACCTGCAAATTTCTTAATTTCATCACCACACCTAATCCTCTGCCATCCAGGACTGCCCTTCCTTTCTTTTGGCACCCATTGTGTAACCCTAATGGTACACCGGTTATCTAACTTACGCATTACATGACCTGCTCAGCTCCATTTCGTTATGTTAATGTCAGTTTGAATATCGGCTATGCCAGTTTGCTTTCTGATGCACACCGCTCTCTTCCAGCAGCTTTACGTTACGCCTAACCTTCGTCGTTCCATCGCTCTTTGCGCGGTCCTTAACTTGTTCTCAAGCTTCTTTGTGAGTTTCCGAGTTTCTCCCCCATATGCTAGCACCGGTAAAATGCACTGATTGTACACCTTTCTTTTTAATGATAATGGTAAGCTTACTTAAGCCCACTTAATGCTTCATGTAATGAAATCATGCACCTTGTCCTTTCTAGCAAGAGGTCACATATGCAAGAACAGCCATCCGCGTGTAGTGATGACACAGCAAGATTAGGGCCAGAACTTACTTCCATGAATTGAAAAGCAGCAGGCGAAAATTCTCCCACTTCAAAATATAAAACTTGAAGTTTGGCTCAAAATAAAATGAATAAGCGAATGCCATTGTAGTGGGAAGTACACAGTAGAGCCACTCGGTGAAAGAAGAGACTGGACTAGCACCATCAGGCATATAGGTGCCGATTATCAGTTCCACGCTGGTGTATTAAGCGTACTGTTAATCGAGCAATGATCAATATGATATTAGGCATTACGATTATCTATCAAATTAAAAAAATAAGCGTGCTCTATTCGCATTTATTCGTGCTAGGAAGGTGCTACCAAAGTCCTTAGCATTAAACTCGATCGTTTTGACCCCGAAAGAATTGAGCGCCTCCTTAGAAGAGATTGCCAAAAGCGTAGAAAGTCGACTTATGGCCCGGTTTCCGGTTATTCATTCTGCATTAGATCTCCCTTCGGATTGCTTTGCTCCACTTTCCTCATCTGAGATAAATGTGAGTGCACTATACTTGCCGAATACAGCCGTTGGCCTTGACGGTGTCACATATGCAATGTTAAAGATATTGTTACAGGAATCGCCTAACGTTCTTTTAGACATGGTAAATTATTCAATTAAATATGCTTGGATTCCATCGAAATGGAAGCTTGCCAAAGTACTATTGATGCTTAAGAAACAAGAAGGAAGGTATGTATTGGAGAACATTAGGCCCATTGCGCTTACATCAAACGTAGTAAAATTAATTGAGAGACTTTTTCCCTTTCGTATCATGAAATTTATTAAGGATAAGTCCATTCTTAGTCAGATTGTTTTCAGGGCCGGATTCTCCATCTGGCATGCCCACGTCGACTTACTTAGAAAGCCGAATACAACTCGCTCGACGTCACAAGCAATACACTGCCTTAGTGACGCTTGATATCACTAAAGCATACGATAACGTGGAGCACAGTGTATTGATAAATCGGTTAACATCCTGTGGTGTTCCTGGGTATATAGTAGCATGGATTCAATAATTTTTGGGTGAAATAAAATTCTCTTGCTACAAAAGCGGGATTTTCTTCTTCTAGGTACAAACAAACGAGAGGTGTATCGCAAGGCTCAGTCCTTTCCCCGGTGCTTTTTTACTATTCTCATGAGCACCCTACCCTGTCATCAAGAAGTAACTGCTTATGTTTATGCAGACGACATTGCGTTTTTCGCATCCGCAAACAACATCGACACGTTATATCAACGACTGCACACTTACCTTTGTGCTCTGGAGAGGTGGTTAGATGCTAATCACTTTATACTCAATGCCAGCACATGTGCTATTCTCGTTTTCCGATACATGACACAGTGCACATCTCATTGTCTTACCACCTTCAAGACATCACAGGTAGAGTCTGTTACATACCTTGGAATGATTGATAACGCCTTTCTCAGCTGGCACCCACACACAGATCATGTGACTGGAAAAGGTACCCGTGCATATTGCGTAGGCATAATGCATAGGCTGCGCAGTCGTCGAATAGGATTGAGAAGAGATACACTCCTAATGATATATCGCATGTACGTTCGCCCTGTATCAGAATTTGGTTGCGTGCTCTTCTCTGGAGCTCCAACCAACAAGTGCCGTCCTCTAATCCTCTTAGAAAGAGAAGCATTACGTCTGTGTTTAGTTCTTCCTGAATTTGTTGCAAATCCTGTTCTTTATCTAGAATCCCGTTTTCCTCCTCTTTCGTGCAGGTTCCAGCTTTTCATAGTGCTGACGTTCTTGAGGATTTACAAATCACCGCTGCCCCCCGACGCCCCCAAACAACATTTATTTCACAGCCTGCGTTATTTTTCGGTGTCAACTGGCCGCAATTACAGACTCCGCAAATTACATTCGTGCAAAAATTACTTGATTCATTGGACGTGCGCAGATGCGATGTACTTCCTATTCCCGACAGAGCTGTTACCGCGGATATTCAATTCGATGACATTTTTGCTAATAATGTAAAATTACTTGCACATCGTATTCTAGACGGTATATTGCAAAATGATCCGAAGAACCTTCAAAGAAACATTGTAATTGGGACAGATGCTTCACAATGTGAATAAAAGTAAAGTGTAGGAATATTTTCCCCGATTCTTGATTGCACATTTTCTCTTCGGCTGCCAGATTTCATACCGATCTTTTTAGCCGTGTTCATGGCAGTGGTGCTGGCATTACGCAAATTAGGACCATCAATTACGTCAGCCGTGATAATCACTGATTCGTTATCATTGTGCTCATCCCTTGCTGCTTCTCGTGATTCTCGCGTAATGAGGACGTTTCATTAATTGGTACATGGTACTTCAAAAGCGTGCGTTTGATTTGAGTGCCTCGCGATAAATGACTAATTATAAATGAAATTGGAGATTCGCTAGCCAAGGCATCGATAAGTGGCCGATAAGAGGCATAAAACTGACGTGCAGTTGTTGAATTATATCGGCCCTTATTATGTTACATTGAGAACATTGATGCATACAAACAAATAAACGTAAAAAATAAACCTTGTATGCTACTTGAGAGTTGAGTGGGCGATTCAACTCATTTATCGGCGTTGATTCACTACGTTAGGCTCGGCGTCGTCCATAGGGTGTCTCTCGTATTATGCAACGAACAACCGTTGAGCCCCACTTGCACTAAGCGGCTGATGGTACTGCCACGTTTCCTAATCTTTGGCTGCACGCATATAAAGAGAAGCGCAGCATTCATGCAGCCCGCTCCAGATAAATGGGGGTCGCACTAGGAGACCTCTTTGTGCGCACGAGTGGTCCGGGATCCAGCGACACCACACACACTCTACACTTCAGATGATCCGTCTTGATAATAGATACATAAGTTGTCATTCATAATACACTCCAACAGGTGAGCTGTTCAATTAATGTGGTCCTTGATTAGCTAATACCAAATATATTTTACAAAGCGTTCCATGGCTAACTCGTTAATGCTACGGACTGCGTGCTCTGTTCCAATAAGTTAATAAATATAGGTTAGTGTACGTTTTATGCTTCTCAGTATATTACAGCAGTCTTCGTTGCTGAAATATTTGCTTGAGTTTGTTTCTTTTCTGGCTTCAATGATGACTGAGTAAGCCCAGTCCTATGTATAAAAAATATACGCCAAATCATGGCAGATCAGTTATTTACCACTTCTCAGCTATGTGTAAGGTGGGTTATGGAACGCTATTCGCAAGTGATCCATTCACATCATTTGCCCACTTTTACCACAATAGGCATAGTTAAAAATACTTTCTCTTTAATTCTTATGTCACACGCCAATTAGCTGAACATACCGCGTGTATTTGCAATGACGGTCATAAAAACAACAATGTCAACACTTAAATTCTGAAGGACGAAAAAGAAAGGAAGGCATTACGAAACATCGTCTTCTAATATTTCACGACTTCATTTCTTGGCGATTTACTCAGCAGAGGCACAAAAGTAAGTAGTGACTAAGGACCTGAATTCGACCCCGCTTCCGGGAAGAATGACGCATCAATGGCTTGCAGGGATGAGAACGAAAAGACGAATGCTGCAGGCAACGACGACATACAACGTCCGGAGAGATGCAGGAAAGAGTAGATGAGAGGGAAACGACAGGAAAACCATTCCCGTCACGGTCACCTCTTCGTCTTTTGGCCTGTTTTGACAGCATGGCCGTGGGGCGAAGCTATTCGTTGAAAAATCGCCGCCGCGAGCCCCTCGCCCCCGTGTCCCAGACCATTCGCGACGCCACCTCTCGCTACCGACGTGTCGAGAGGGCAGCGAAGAGGCCACCCATTTCTTCCCCTTCCTTCGAGGGTGCAGCAGTAGCAGCGGCCAAGAAAAAGGTGGCGCTTTTGAATTACGGTTCCAGATCTTTCTGTCGATTCGCCACTTGAAAAGCCCCAGTGGCACCGTCTGCCAAAATCCAAGTGTCGAACAAGTTGCACGCCAGATTTCGAATACGCAGGTTGCTGTTTATGAAACTAAATAGAGTCTGGAAATATAGGCCACAGAACAACCGGCTATCTCTCAGATAAATGAATGAATGAATGAATGAATAAAGTTTACAATGGGCGTCCAGAGTCTGAAATTTCCCGCACTAGAGGAATAACTGTTCTGTGTAAGTTCCTGTAAAAGATGCCTGTTTACAGAGCATGAAGCTCCAGGCGGCTGTAGCCTGAACAGATGATAGTGCTGCAAGTGTCACTGTGCTGTGCGATGACAGTATTCGGTGACAGTGACCGATTGTGATTGTGTGTCTATGCTCCTTCCTTTCCTTATCTCTACTTTGTTACCACTTTACCTCCCCCTCCCTTCTCTCCCCAGCGTAGGGTAGCCAACCGGATCTTTTTCTCTGGTTAACCTCCCTGCCTTTCCCCTTTCCTCTCTCTCCCTCTCTCCATCAATTTGGTTGATTTCCGCCATTATGTTTTAACACACCACGCGGTGACGTAATGTTTTATTTTCTCCTCTGTGTTTTTCTGAGCGCGAAAAAGGCTTCTGGCCTGGTTTGCTGTAGAGACATAAGGTGCCTTTCAAAGAAGCTGCTGTATGTTTCGACTGTCTTGCTTCGTAGGCTGTGAGTGGAGCATTCCTTACTCATATATAAAAAAAAGAATGCGTCAATCCCTCAGTAGCCACCAAAGCTACGTGCTTGCCATGTAAGTGTGTGAACACACCGCGCAAACATCGACCCTGTGTCGCAATCTGGTTTTGCTCCACGTCCCATTAGTTTGTGCTTTCACCTGATTTTTGGACGTTGCGTATAAATTGGTCTTCCCAATACCAATCGTGTTTTGCAAACAGCTTGTTCGTTGTGAACGTTTGCTTCGCTCAGTTAACAATGTGATGCAACTTGTTTTCTCTGTGATGCAAGCCCTGTTCCTTATAACCGAGGCTCAGGGCATGTAAGTACAAACGAGCAATCCTGGTGTTACTGCTGTAGTTTCTTAGGCCATGGGGCAATGTTCACCCGGCGGGTTGTTGTTTTTTTTCCAAACCAAGGATCTATTTGAAATCCTATAACATTTTGTTTCTTCTATGAATGATGGGGCATGGACAATGCATTTCATAAGTAGCTGTTGCAGTATCAGCATGAAATCGGCCTCCGTGCTTACATGCCATTTCATCCTGACATTATGCCATGTATCCACACAGTCGAATAACAATAAAAAAAGGATTAAAACGAAGTTCATCGATAATTCAGTGCCACTTTAACCTGCCTGCGCGGTAGTAAAGAATAAGTATATCGCAAAAACTAAACTGAAAAATGCATTGAGTGCAAGCAGAAACGGAAAATAAGAGCTACCTGATTGAAAATACACGGACGCACATTGAAAAAGTCCGAAAGGGCTGATTACAGAAGCACTAGGTTTGCATGTAATCACTTTTGTGTTTCTGTGTTTGCGCTGAGTAACTTATAATAATCGTTTTAAACAAACTGGCCAAAGAAATACTTGTAGAAACAGGAGACATAGTTTCTACATGTGATTTCCCTGTACTTCTCAATTGTTGTAACTCTCTCTTCCGCTCAACGCAATCGCCGATCAACATCGTCTTGGAGGCGCGTATCGAGGCACGAAACAGAGGCAGTAGCAGGCTAAGAAACAACCGTGCACGAAACAACAAAACATATAAAAATGCAGGCTGGCTCTCAAGTTCCTACATTTCAGGAGAGGAGAAAGCGTATACTTACAGAACAGCTGCTGGCCATCTATCGAGTGAAATGAGGTGTTCCATTACTGCGTCTATAGCATACAAGACAAGACAAAACAAGACAAGGACATGGTGAAAAATGACGAAGATAGGAGCGTGTTCGTTTATATTGCGTTCATGAGTATAATTGACACACGTGAGTATAATAGCAAAACAAGTGCAGAACCTTTACTAAATATACGATTTCGCGCGCTGGTCTTATTTGTTCTACAACAAACTTTTCTAGAAAAATCTCAACCAACATTTATCGGTGGTCACATTTATTCCAAGGACGAAGAGCAATTATTTCTTCTACCTGCGAGAACGTCAACGTGCGACTCGACGCATGGAGTGGTTGAAAATTTGTAAAAAATTGTCACAAAAGAAAGGCATTAATTTAAATTCCTGATTTCCTATATACCTTGAGGACACGCCTGTTTCACAGGTCGGAACGTCCGGATAGGAAAGAGATCTTGCATCCATGTTAATCCATGTTTAATACTAAAAGGAAATTGAACGACGGGGGAGCGAGATCCGGTTGCTCGCGTAGCAAATGAAATGGGTTTATCTTTTCGCATCCGGTCGTACATCCGGGCTTCTAGATCCAGAAGCGTAAGCGGACTTCTCTACGTGTGCTTGTTCAGCCAGTGCGTCGTAAGCAGCGGCAGCGTGTTTTTACCCATGCATACGGCAAAGGTGGGCTAGAGATACGGAGTAATGCATCCGCACTGATTATTGTAAGACTCCGAGGTCTCGCTATAAATATTTGCTCAGACTTAAAAAGACACCGGTGGAAATGTTTCTCGCATTGCAGCCTGCGTTCCCAGATGCGAAGTGCGTGAAAACGCGAGACACGTATTTCAGTGGATGCTTTTGCTTCGGTTGCTCTCCAGGAACGAGACGAAAAAGTGAGGAAAGGGGTTTATTCGCAACGAAATGGAAGATACGAGAGACCGGACCTGCAGCAGGCAGTCCTGCACCCTACGAGGAGCGGCAACCTGCCTAATGAGGAGTGCTCGCGATGCGATTGGCATTTTTTCTCATAGGAAATTACCACTAAGCATTTTATTCCAAGGCATTTAAGTTGGGATATATATGCATCTTACCAATTATAACAAATGGGCGCGTTGTGATATTTTTGCGGTAAGCTTTCGAAGCTGCCAATATTGTCTCTATGCTTTGCAGCGACCACTGTATGCGCGCCTACAACATGTCATGGCAAGGGGCAAATGATCGGAGGTCAGCATTCCAATACGCGCATCTCCGAAATGCGCCTGTGTGACGAGTGCCGAAAAATCCGCCTTTACGGAGAGCGGGTGAAACTCGGTGTCGCTCCGATTCCCTCGTGGTTCAGTCCACAGAAGACGGAAACGGCGCATAAAGTTATGTCGACGATGGCTCCCAAAAATAGACGCACACGACCTACGCATTCGACATCACCAGCCTTCCTGCGGGCTCGTGCGGGCTGAAGATCCTCAATATCGATTTGGATCGATCTTAAGTCGAGATTCTGGGAAGCGCCAACAGTGGCGAAATTATGCTCGAGCGGTTATAGTCTTCAGACTGGTTTACCAGAAGCCCCGCTGTCGTTCAAGATGCGCGAGCATGCTTCGAGATATGCACGTGCGCCACTTTTCCCCAGACTTCACTGAATACGTTGATAGCGTCGCCGCTCACCGGTGCTGCAGGTATACGTACACTCGCGTTCAATACAAGTTGCAACACGCTCCGCAAGTTCGAAGAGGCTTCAAGACGGCGCGGCCTAGCTGACATACAAAAAAAAATGGTTTAACAAATGCCAGTGAATGGAACGGTGTTCACCTCTCAATTTTTTTGTATGTCGGCCGCGCAGTGCAGTCATGGGGCCCCTTCGAGCATGGGCAGCATGTTGCAGCTCATACATAAAGCGAGTATATCTGGAACGCTTTAATATCATGCGCCTAAAAATGAGATTAAATATATGAAGGAACTGGCTTTTCGATTCGACCACGCATTTCCCAGGACCCGTTCACATTAGCGTGTTCGGACACCCGTGTGCTTAGATTTAGGTGCACGTTAAAGAACCCCAAGGGGTCGAAATTTCCGGAGTCCTCCACTACGGCGTGCCTCATAATCAGAAAGTGGTTTTGGCACGTAAAACCCCATAGTTTGATTTTTAATCTAGCGTGTTCGGTATCAAAAGCCACTAAACCACTTTTCAACCACGTCGGACAAATTCTGGTTGTTCTTCTTTCCAGCTTCACCCGCCTTAGTCATCGAATGTGAATCAATCCCAAACTCCAATAGCATTGAGTTAGCTATAAAATCAGTATCGGGTAACAACAGCTGCAATTCGCTAATCCCCTCGCGTAAGAACGCGGCCTGTCCAGGTGCTTGACTCTCATATATTTGAACATCTTTGAACATTTGAATTCTTAAATATTTCAGCAGAGCTGGATGTTTACAGCTTTATTGCTCAATCCGCATCTTATTAACTGCGCCTGGCCGAATGATTTGTCATCTATATTGATAGCGCTGCACGTCGATCAATGTACGGAGGTCGGTGTACGCCGATCGAGATTCCGGACCGCGAAACGTGCTCCGGAACCCCTCAAGCCCCATGGAGGGCGTCTCTTCGGCGTCGTTGCCGTCTCCTCGTCATCGCGAGCAGAAACCGAGGGAATTGGGAGTTTGGCGCGCGCACGTCCCGCCGAATTATCTTTGCGCTTGCACGCACGTACATGACGACCGGATTGCGGTTCGCCCCTCCTCCGTCATAGGTCACGTGCATGAGCCCGCAGGAAAGCCCGAGATGCTTATGTATTCCACACGCACTTTGGATGCATGCACTAAATAGTTCGATAACTTTTTTTTATGTGGATCCCTCTTTTGACTCCCTTCCCTTGACCCCTTCCGAACCCCCCTCTCCCACACCAATATTTAACGCGATAGCGTTAAGGGCCCCGTGTCGCAGAAAATCTGGCGTCGGCGTCTCGCGTCCCACGTTTGACGCCACGCGTCGTACGTCGCCTCGGCAAAAAAGTAACTGTGAACCAAATTCTGAACCACGCCTACCCCACCACTCTTCTACCACCAAAGTTGCGCATAACTTGTCTTTGATTCTTTACAAAGTTATCCTTCGGAATTTTGAGAACGGCAGCCCACAAACAAATGTATTCATGTATTCGCACCAACTAGCCCGCCAACGCATTGTGTTGAACTCGGATACTACTTTGAGAACGTGCCGTGTGTACAACCCTTCGTTTGTTATACCTAGTATTTGTGACAAAATTACAAAAGTTGCCAGAGTGACAGCGGTGGTTATGAGCGATAACACGCAGACTTTTAACGCGACAGCGTTAAGGAGCTCGTGTCGCAGAAAAGCCGGTGTCGTCGGTGTCGGCGGCGTTGGCCGTGAGCGAAAAATTCCGGTAGGCAATTCATAAATAAAAACAAGTTGCAAAACGGGATGGGTGGGAATCGAACCAGGGTCTCCGGAGTGTGAGGCGGAGACGCTACCACTCAGCCACGAGTTCGATCGTTCAAAGTGGTACAAAAACGCCTCTAGTGAATGCGGTGTTGACTTACAAACGTGCCGTGCGAAGCTTAAGCTTCCTCGAAATTTGCGTTACTTATGTTGTGAATTTGAAGGAGAGGTTGTTTTAAGTAGTGCCTGCTACTTCACGTCACAGGCCAAGGAACAATGAAAACACCGAAAAACACTTAGGAAAGCACGAGCATGCATGCCAAGCTCCGCAGATGAATGGAAACGCCAAAAAGGGACATGCGTATTTCAGCAAACGAGCGAGAGTGTTGAAACAAGACCGAAAACGCGCTCAGAGTTGCGCAGTCTTGAAGAAGAGAGCGCTAACTGAGCTACGCGTAGCTATACATATATCTGCATAGCACCCAACTACACGTGAATGCATCTACTTCATAATGAAAAGAAGGGGTAAGGCGTGCCGACACGGACACAAGAGAAGTGGATAACACGAACACCGACCCGCCGTGGTTGCTCAGTGGCTATGGTGTTAGGCTGCTGAGCACGAGGTCGCGGGATCGAATCCCGGCCACGGCGGCCGCATTTCGATGGGGGCGAAATGCGAAAACACCCGTGTACTTAGATTTAGGTGCACGTTAAAGAACCCCAGGTGGTCGAAATTTCCGGAGTCCCCCACTACGGCGTGCCTCATAATCAGAAAGTGGTTTTGGCACGTAAAACCCCATAATTTAATTTTTTTTTAACGCGAACACCGACTATCAACTGAAGGAAGCACTGAGGCGAAAAGAAGCATCCACTTCCCTTGCCACTTCCAAAACAAATATTTCCTCAGAAGATTCTAAACGAGCGCTAACATTTGCCGGTAGCAAACTCATCGGCTTGAGTAAATCCGCGTGCGATGAAAACATTTCATCAGCGCTGCTAATCTAGATAATAAAAGACATGAGCACTTTCAATCATGACGAGGCGTGTGACACTTGCAATGGTAGCCCACCGGAAAGCTTGATTTAGATATACTGGGATACGATTACGGTAAACATCGCCGCATACCCCGATAACATCAGGACGATTTTTATTGCTTATGGCAGTGAACCAGAAAGCGTACGGTTCCTTCAGGAAACAGACATCGGTTGCTTCACTTAGCGTGACTGAAGCACCTATATCTGCGTACATGCAGCCTAAAGACTGCATTGCAGTTACTGATAGCCAGATCAAATTAAATAATAAAAGTACTTCAGTAACTAAGCCTGAAGTTAAGACTGAAAAAATGTCATAAGCCATTATACTAAATTAAAAAAAATGGAGGGGAATTTAAGTATGTAACAGACTGACACCGATTCAGACGAGGACGCAGAAGAACTGTAAGGTTTAGGCGACGCCGACGGTATTCTTCTTGTTTATATTTCATGTTGTGGAAAAAAAGTTTGAGAACAGCATAGAATACAGCACGCTTCCTGAACACCATTGTGTCGTCGCGTGGGCCGATGAGCCTAACATACTGCGTGATATATACTACATTCACCTCTCATGATATATAATGTGCGTGTCTGGAGTAGGATTAGTCTTTCTTTTTCTTATTCATTTTCCACTCCTACTTTCATACATTGATGGGCACAGCGGAAAGTGGAAGGTGCACGAAGGATACAAACGATTGTCTTAGTTATGATGTGCTAATGTTCATGTTGCTATAAGTTATAATTGGTATAAAGCTTTATATTTTCTGTATCCGATGAATGTGAGCCTTCTGTCAAAAGTTTAAAGGTTCGGTGCACTAACATCAATAATGTGGCATATAAGGGGAAGAAGAAATTTCTCACATTCTAGAAAGTTAGAACGCCATAAGCGCTGTATAGACGACACGCTGTGCATGATGTGCATAAGCAGCCATAAAATGACATGGAGATTTTTTTGAATTACATTCAACCCGACAGAATAGTACGGAGAGGAACTGGTCTTTGCAGTAATTCTGAATATCTCAAAAAACAGAATAAGGAAAAGAGGTAGGCTTTTTACTGGAAACTGGAGAGGCTTCTCCATGATTTGCACTCCAGCGAATAAAAGTGAGAAATGACATTATAGACGCACAGGAGACACCAAAGAAGCTACATACCTTGTAGTGATCCTCCTGCGATTACCCAGAAGTTCCTGCATGATAAACACACTCAGTCGCTAACGCAGATATTAAAAAAAAAGATACTGTGAGACCTGAACTTCCTAACAATAAACTTCATCGCTTAAATTCACTAAATCTCTGCGATAGTGTTACCTTTGTTTGGCCTAGCTGATATTGATTATGTGCCCGTTCATAACCTGCTTTCCGCGTGAATTCCACGTATGTATGTTCTGCGCTACTCTAGAATAACTATTAATTTACTATGTCGCATTGAGCAAACCGTCACAACAGCGTCCAGAGAACGTCGAGCAGGTTTTGCGCAATGCACTTTGCAATCAACCAACGGTTTATATAGGACCCGAGGCACGTATTAGAGGCTCGGGTAGCAACACGCACTATATCGCCCATTACAATCGTCCAGTGTCGCTAGAATTGTGGCACTTGCCACGCGAGTTTGATACTTTGTTCCGCCTAATCAACGCAAACATAATGTGCGTTTCAACTAGCAATTTTTTTCATTACTAGTGCGAGCCCCGTGAAGCAAATTAGTGGCTGAAACTTCTTTGACTCTCGACCATGCGCAGCAATTTGAAACACGTACGTTTTTCAGAAGCATTGAAAGGTTAGTAACACCACTTCATGCTAATAGCTTCAAGCGTGAATGGCTCTCTGTGTTTAGGCTAGCCGCGAGTATTTCCTGCGCACCTGCATGCCTTTAGGAATGCGTGCCTGCTTGTACGCGTGCGTGCGTGTGCGCGCGCGTGGCAAATAAATGGAATAAAATTAATTACGTGCAAAAACACGATCTGACTGTAAGGCACATTGTAGCAGGGAACTCCATATTAATCTTCACAACTTGGGGATTTTAAACGTACACGTAACGCACATGACCGTTCTCGCATTCCACCACCATCGGAATGCGGCCGCCGTGTCTGGGATCGACCCCGCGGTTTCAAGCTCGGCCGCGCGACGCCACAGATCTTGAGCGACCCCGGAGGGTGTGCGGCGTCTGCGTGCACGTGCGTACCCTGCGAGAGAGTTCACGCGAGCAATGACACGAGGTGGTAATAAATGTTTCGACGTGTCGGTATCGCTTAAGACACATATCCGGACAAACTGCAGGCTAGAATTTCACATAATTCCTCTCCTATCGATGCTAATTCATGGTGCGAGATGCTAAAAAAGAACAATAAGAAAGAAAAGATGAAAAAAATTATGACATACACTATCCTCGACGCAACGACGCAACAACGCAACTGTGTATTTTTGAGCAACTTGTTATTTTGTGCTTTGGAATTTATGCAGCCGTGCCGCACAGTTCCCCTTCATTTTCTTCCACCATTCTTATGGTTTCCTTCAGAGGAGGTGGTGCCACATTGCGGGACTGCGAGCCTACCATCTCCGCTCCTCGGCCGCGCAAATAGGGTTCTTCGACTCCAGACGTGGTATCGAAGCACTCTGGCCACGCGCTGCCTCTCTACCCGGTCGCGCTCCACGGCCCACGCGTATCTTGTGGGCCCCTCGCTTCGCCTCCTGCCTCGCTGCGCATCGCACACCTCTATCGTCTCTACAGAGCCATTGCGCTCTTACGCTGCGCTTCCATTTGATACTTTCGAGGGCCCGTTGTTGCTTGTGCTTGTGCGTTGTTGCTTCTGCTTGTGCTTGCACGAGGGGCGCGCACCTGTCCCCGAGAGTAAGGAGGCGCCGAAGCCAGTGCATTGGGGCGCGCGCGCATTGGTGACGCACTCTGCGACCTTGAGCAGCCTCGCATTTGACCTTGACTTTAACTAGGCAAATTAAGGCTTCTTATTTAAAAAAAAAACTATGCAACCTGAAGTTTCCCTATGATGTAAATTATATGAACTTCCTTGTACAAAGCGGACCCTCATACGGAGTTTTCAATTTTCGCTGCTGTTGGCCGTGACACAGACTCACTCATCCATCGTTTCAGGTTGGAGGGGATCAATACAGGTGGCTTTTCGTTTCGTATTCGTGTTTCAGCTATGTCGCCTGCATGTGCGGTCATTCATGGAAGTAGATCACTTGCACCACCCCAAATTTAAAAGCGGGCACACTTGGCTGCACCCTGTCAAATCCAACAAAACAACAGCTGAGACCTGGCATCCCTTTAGGATAGCGTACATGTAAGAAATGCTTTTTTTATTAAGTACCCCTTACTTGGGCAGCAAGGATTGTTTCTCTAGCCTCTACGCGACACGCTGTAGGAGATGCTGTACGGTCGACTGCACTTAGCAGGTTACTGTTCTCCGCCGTAGAAGAAAACAGAACGGTAGGAGTGGGATAGCTTTGTACGAGATAGAAGGCTTTGCCTGTTTTTTCTGCATATTGTGTGCTTAACCTATCAGGACGCCATTTCTTGCTACATGCTCTAAAATTCCGAGAGAGGATAGTTGGTGGAGGGACGAACAAATATCTGATCACTGAGCGTGGCACTTCCTGCTCGGCATCTTGCAGTAGGGTTGACAAAGCAAAAAAAGGAAGAAAGGGCCTCCTCGCCACGGTAGTCTCATGACTAAAAGAACATGAATGCCGTGCTTGCGAAAATCATTCTTTGCCTTCCGCGGATAGATTTCGGCGTCCCAAAACTCCCAAAACGCTTCGGTGTCGTGGAATTCTAAAAAAAAAAGTAAAGCCAGTAGGAGTTACTCTCCCGCTCGACACTTTATTCTTGACCTACCGAACCACGTCATTGGCAAGTCAAACAGGACCTTATTGAATTCTCTTCAGAAAGGCATCCCCCTAAGGGTGCATACACACGTCGTTCTCTTGACCTCTGACTTATTTTTGGACGCGTGCCTGATATGCAAAAGAAAAGTTCAGAAAAAGGAGGTTTGGTTTAAATGGGCAAAGTGTGGACATTTAGTTTCAATTTTTTTTTGTCCTATTGCACCAGAAGCACCAAAGAACGCTGAAAGAAGAAATATTTTCTGAGTGACTTTAGCGGAACGGGCGCCTAATAAATAGAAATCAAATCTCACGTCAATGTTTTTGCAAAGCGGCTCGTACTTGTGAAGTCTCAGGCATGGTATAGTCGAGTACCTTGCGATAAACCGAAAGAATATAGTAATGAGAAAAGAATGAAAGGTGAGTCCTGTTTCTAAATTCGACCTTGTGGCTGTCTCTTTATGCACAGTTCACACAGTTAGGTTCATCCGCCACCAAGAGCGTATGGAGAGTCCCCTTTTTATTAATTATCATGGCTGTGCAGCGTTAAAAGAAAGAAAAAAGAAAACGTTGTTTTTGCACTGTGGTGCATAACTTCTCACACTGTTTTCCACAAACTTCTTTTTTTTATTCTTCACTCAGTGCAGTAGCAGGGTGACTGAATTTTCGATTGCCTAAGTTTCTGCTCAGCCTATCATTCGTATCTCCACTTTTTCTTTTGAAACCGCTCCTAGGTTGTAAGCAGAATAAGTTTTTCAGCGGTGCGGATGCCCTCGAAGACTTCGCTAACCTGATCACCGCATGCGCTAATGGTAATTAACTTGACTGCTGCAAAACGAGAGGCATAAAAGCGACTGCACCCGGTCGCTCAAACGCGTCGGTCTCTCCAGCCGAACAAAGCGTATTCTCCGGAGTCGATTCAGCTTCAGTGGAACTGCCTCAGCTTGCGAAGGCTCTCTTTCAGCCCAGTTAGTTTTACAGCGAAAGCTGTATACAGCTTATATGACTAACCTTCCGTAGTTTTTTTCGGCGTCCGGCAACAGAAACGGACTTAGTGATTTCTAACAAACCCATACACAATGGGTTTCATTGTTTGCTTTGTGTGTGATCACGTACGGGTGCAGTCCGGTGGTGCAGATGTCAAAATGCGGAACAGATTAGAACGCTCGCCGGGAAAAATAGCGTGACGTCAAGATTAACGCAGTATATGAGCAGGAGAGGTATCGGCGCTAAAAACAGCTGCGTTATCGATGGGGCGGACTAGTATATTTCGTACACCCGAAGAACAACATGCGTACGAGGAGCGCCACCGCGAAACAACCACCGACGAAGAACGTTCCCGCGGTGCTGAATGAAAACGACAGTCGCAAGCTCGGGCAACCATTCCACTCTGTGAAGATGGAATGGCACCGAAAGCCCTTTGCTTTTCGTTTGAGAGCTTTGACTGTCGTCAGCTTTAGCTGCCATTTCATCTTCACAGACTATAATGGTGGTAATTTTTTATTCACTGAGGATGCGGTCGCAACGCGGCCTTAGCTCTGCTTTTCGCTCTTTTCGCCATAGGGTTCCTCATCTTGTGACTACGTTACTGACATAACTGTGAGCTTTCTAATCGCGTTTCCATTCTCACAGGACTCATGTTTATGCGACTTGTCGAGCGAGATGAGAACTTAGATGCAGTACCTCGCACAATACTTATCTCAATAAGTCATGAAGAAGCCTCGCAATAGGATCAGCAGTTGGGCTATTCGGTATTTCATCATTGATACAAACGTGAAAATTGGCTATGTGTAATAGAAATACGTTGGAGTAGAATTGATTAATCTATTTGTATGTAATCACTGCGTTTATGTGTCATCTTCGTGTTCCGTCGTCTCAGTCCTTTAGTTTCCCAATGAGGATTCTTAAACACGTGCAATGTTACCTGGGCCAAATAAAATGCGGACACAAAACTTCGCACTCACGTGTTCTTTCGTGAAAAATTTGAAGAACTTATTTCACTGAATGAAAATACGAAAGCATGCTTCATTATCAATTATCGCATCACCTATCATCCCCGACCCTGTTAAAGGGCAAGTTATACCTGCCTTTGTGAACACGGTACTTGTGAACGCGGCCCCTGAGTAATCTCTTCCGTGCGCTCTGGAACTGTCGCAGCTGATAAGGAGTCCATATCGATATATAGTCATTTCCCCATTATTAGCATGAAAAGTGCCAATAATAAATGGACCGCATGTGAGGCAATGTTTCAGTGTAGTTACGAATGTTGCTCTTGCCATGCCTACTGTGGTCCAGTGCTGATAACTAGTGACAACACATAGACGGTGGCGTTCCAGGCGCACAGGTAACGCACACGTTGGATTCTGACAACGCCCCTTCTACGGAAAACACTAAAGCTTTTTGTTTGACCTGTGAGCGAAACATTATCATTGAGATAGGATGTGGCTTGAATAGAAATACTACCGCTAAAATATGTGCTGTATTCCCGCTATATTCGAAAAGCAGCATTTCGTTTACGCTGGACGCGCTCTTTCTGCGTTTCGCGCATGCCTAAACAACGTGAGAGATGTCCAGCGCTTCACTTGATCCTGCTACCAGATTTGAATTCCGAGGGAAGGAGGGAGTACTGACAGCTTCCAGACGCAGTGTTTATGAAGGCAGAATACACTGATTAACGCGTCGGTCGATATCCAGATTAATTTAGCGGAAACAGGACGGCACATGTAGGAGACAGGACGTAGCGCTGTTCTCAGCTTGCTTGTTTATTTGAATAACACGTACACTTACACAGAAACCGCGCAGGATAATCAAGTGTACGGCAACAACCATTATCAAGAAATGCACACGAGAGTTGCGTAAAATGATATTACTCCTGAGAGCAGACGACATAGCTCTGCTCGTCTTGATGTTGTATCTGTTGCTCTGTTGAGCAGCGAGTGCTGTTTTCCGGAAGGAGTTCACTATCCTTGCTCATTTAATAGATTGTTTGTGCTGGTGTCTGCTCTGTGCATTCACATCGCGAACGGTTCCTGTATAATAATATGGGTTACCTAGGTAAACATTCCAAGTGAGATTAGTGCTACATCGTGTCTTCATGTGCCCTCCTGTTTACGCAATCTTTTTTCTGGATTCCCGGAAAGCACAGGGATAGTGCGAAACTAGAAATTCCACTTGTTGCTGACAGCTCTGGGCTGCAATAAATCGATGTACACGTGCTGGCACGTAATTACGTCCCGGGCGCAATCGCTCGCGCAGAACAATCTTGTGCTTGGGCTGCCGCACTATACCTTACCAGAAACAATGGCCATGGCTATCGCCAACTAGTAAATAAGTTGAAATTTGAACACTTGCCAGACGGATCTTTTCTTGAATTGAGCAAGAAAAATCAGCATACGAAGAGCATTAGTGAACACGATGCACTTGCTCTTGCGCCACGAAGTTGTATTAATCACCAGCGACATTTAGGAACAAGGAGATATGCGACAAGCCAATTCTCAAGACACATGACTACACCAAGCATCCTCATTGTTATTCTTGGGTGGAATGGCACCCCCTCATCAATAGAACTGTCAAGCATGCATAGGGGAGTCACTTGGCCTATAAAATATTGGCGTGACCCATAAAACAATCGAGAAAAAATTAGAAGGATCTAATACGTATCCTTAATTCGCTACTTATCTCTAGGATAGCCACATAGCGGCTATTATGTCACCTACAATGCTGTCGAATGTTCCATGGATCTTTTCCTTGGTTCTATTAAGCTGACTGGTGGCAACAATGGAACGTAGCCAATGCGAGAACAAAGCTCAAGAGATTACCGCAGGTCGTCACAATAGCCGGACCTGAGCCTGCTGAAACAATGAGGCTTAAGCGACACAGGGCTGTGTGCTATGTTTCGCCTGTTCGAGATGCCTCTAGCATCGAGAGTCTACCATGCAGTCTGGCGCGCAGCGATAACGCTGCTCGAAATCGTGCCCGCTAGAGAGGACGTTAATTTAACGCTGCCTGCGGCTTCCCGCTTCTGCTGTTAGAACCGTTCTACCATTGTTGTTGGGCGTACTTATGGGGAACTGTGGGCTATAGCAAAACGTAGATCATTACGCATAGAACGCCAACATATCTTCTTACCAAGCCGGGGAAAGCAAAGCCGGCGAAATATTTACGTAAAAGAATACAGGGGAACCACAGTACTATCGTGATGCAAACATGCGCACTACGCATCGCACTTGTCTTTGCACTTGTAGATGAAGGGAGCGAAACGGGTGTAGGACCGAAGGCGATTGCGAGTTCGCGTTTGACAGAAAGAAATGGAGAGCGAGCAGAAGGAGGACGTACGTTTGATCGCCTTTTGCCAAAGTAATTTTTTGCAGGATACCTACAGCAAGAACTCAATACGAAAGATAAAATGAGCTTTTCAGTTTATTACTTTCGATGTTATGCCAAACACTCCGGTCTGTTTACAGATAATATTGTGCCGGGGGAGCTGTTGCTTCAAGAATTTACTGTATCTATACTGCAACGCCCTATATGCCCATATATCGCTTATAGAGGCCATTATACTAGCGTTGGAGTCAACGTGCTATAAAAACACATCGTTCAATGGCGTGTGCTACGCGAATTTATCATATGTAAGAGACGACAAAGATTGATATACGTGCGCGTCCTGAATGATGCGGATGAACAGTTTAATCAAGTGAAGCTCGAATGGGTGGAAATATAGCGTTGGAGCGCCTTTCTGTATCACTGTTCCACCCTACACCAGAATCTCTTCGAGTTACACGCCCCGTAAACTCTCGTGCTTTCATGCACCTCCACGCGGAAAGAACAGTTCGATGAGCAAACAAACTAGGTTTTGTATTTCCTAACAGAATGCAGCCACGAGTTTCAGGTCTTGCAATTAGGTTAGGGAATCTTCTAGAGTCCATTATTTCTTTGGTCCTTGAGAAGTAATGAAATGAAGGGAATAAGCTTTAAACCAGACAAAAAGGCAAGAAATTGGAAGAACATGTCAAAGCAATTACTCATAATCTGTATTTGACAAAGTATCTTGTGCTCACGCATTGTCTTATAAAACAACTAAAATATTGTGTGACTAGTTAAATCTAAAAGAACGCCTAGATAACCTAACCCGCTATAAGTCAGTATGGCAAGGTAGTAATTTTTATGGGCCAGTCACATTACCTAGCGACTGCAGCTGTTCTAGTCCTTCTTGAGTCTAATTACGTTTTGTACAACCACACTTCTTGGCATGAAGGAGAAAACGTCATACATTCTTCGCCTTTAAGATCATAAACTTTTAAGAGCTACGCATTGCGGAAGATAAATCAAGCGAATAATTCTTCATGGTGTTATTGAGCGTCGAACTGAAAGCTTTAAGGTAATGAAAGGAATTTTTATTGGGATACAGAGGGAGAAAGTAAAATGACATTCCAGGCTTCAATCGCTCTGAATGTATAGCAAGTGGAGAAACTTATTCACGTACATATGAGAATAAAAAAAATAACCTGACTTCGCGCACTGCTCTGCATCATTTATTGATTGACTACTGGAACGTGACGAGGCATACCTGCGACAAAGTAGAATTATGACATGACGATTCATATTATCTTTACAGCAGCTCCTGCATTCTGCGCTAGCACTGCTAAACATAAATAGGTGGCGTTGAAGAAGCGGTGAAGGAGGAAGAAAAAGTTTGGTTCGACACAGTCGCACTGCTGTCTCGCTCCCTAGTGTTTTTTGCATTTTTTCGACGTTTTGTCAAATAGACTTGTCGAAGACGTCGGACGACTCGCCAAGATACCTTCCCTACCGGAAGCCAGGGGTGGGGGGGGGGGGGGGGGGGCGCTTCGCCTCCCGTCGCTTCGATAGGAGCCTGCGGAAGAGCCCGTCCTGGTAGCGGCGAGAGCTTCGTCATGACTACGCCTGACCTGACACCGGGCTAGAGGCCACCCACTGCCCTGAGAGCAACCGTGACTGTAAGCGATATAAGGCTACAGAAACAGACGACGAGTCTACGCTTATTGATGATTGTGACATAGCTGACATCACAGATCTGGACGATGAAGGCTTCAGGCTTGTGCGTCACCGCAAGAAGAGGACCGTTGGAATCCCAGTGATTATTACCCCTGCCACAGAAGGAGCCGACCTGAAAAATGTAAATGCCATTGTTCTGTCTACAGAAATTGAAAAAATTCTTGGCGCATCGTCAGTTAGGAGCCGATTCACAGCCCAAGGAGCCCTGCTTCTAGATGTACAGACAGAAGAGCATGTGAATTCCCTTCTCAGCTGCAAGTCAATCTCAGGAACTGCAATCTCAGCACGAGTGCCCAATTCGTACCTGCAAAACACGTGCATTATTAGAGGAGTGCCGAAGTGGTACACTGACGAGGAACTGTTGGTATACCTAAAGCCACAAGGTGTTTACCATGCAAGGAGAGTCACGCGACGCGTTCAAATTTCCGAATCCGATTGGGAGTCCAGGCGAACCAGCTCCGTGGTTCTTACGTTCGCTCCAAATACAGACCGTCCAGAGAAGGTCAATTTGGGCTTCACAAGACACGAGACCATTGACTACGTTGAGAGTCAATGGTCCCCTATTGCGTAGTGAAGTCCGTCTGCTCCTGAGACGGATTTCTTGTTGCCTCATCAAAACTACCTGGTTTGATCAGCAAACTAAAAACTCGGAGTTATACTTTATAGACCCATGTATAAACTTATCAATGCCGGAAAATCTAAGAGACAACAAAAAATTTGAAACATTGGTACACCGCCTGCGTCTTGGTACTTCACTTACGAAACACTTCTTGTACAGGATAAAACGTGTCTCTAGTCCGCAGTGTTCTTGTGGCCATCCAGACGAAGATGTGCATCATCTTCTCCTCGAGTGCACTAAATACGATCCACAAAGAAGGGTACTGCAAGCAAATTCGTTGATATTAGACAGGAGACCATTCACTCCAAAAAGATACTTGGCCCATGGCCAGCTGCGGACCTTCAAAAAAGAGCGCTTCTTGCTCTGAAAATGTTTTTAGAGGACACCAACATTTTGGGAAAATATTAGGTATCATATGATTCGAATACGCTAAATGAGTAACATAAACGTTGTTCGTGGTTCATAATTGGTTTATGTGGTGATCGCAACTTTTACGCAATATGTATAATTCTGTTCTGTACTTGCAGTGCATTACATGTGTTGTGTGTTTTGGCTGTTCAAAATATCTGACTTTATATATGCGTACGTGGACTGAACTAATGCACAGAACTTTGCGACTCATGTACTGCTGGACTGTATATTTTTTATTCATCCGGTGGTCTACTGAGTGCCATATTTTATGTCGCTATTCTACCTTTTTAGGCAAATTTGTTTCCTTTGCCAAGTGACAAGGAGTAGCCGGTGCCACTATAAAGGCGCCAACCTCTCCTAATATTCATTTCAATAAAAAAAATATCTTCCCTGCTTTTTAGAGCGCAGATACTAGGCGCCCGTTCCTTCGGCGAGCGTCAGCGTTGGCGTTATCCCTCGTAACCGAATGATCGAGCAGAGACAAGGATGAAAGCGAATGGGGAGCGCAGCGGGAGTAGAAACACGGATATAGCGAAGAGAGTGTGAGGTGGAATGCAGAGAAGGGTATGGCGAAAGCGTCAAAAGCATGGTGCCGCGCGACGACAGCTACGGGATGGCGCTAGAGTTGCACGCCGACATCTGTTCACCGATGGCATGCCGCGAGCGCGTCCAACGAAACAATAATGGAAACAAAGCTCGATATGAGCGGAGGTCTGTCTGCGGCGGCTGCTGTAAATCGTACCCACGCGTCACCCACGCACTGCCTCTCGCGATGTCCCGATTATCAAGGCAGTAGCACCACACTCCGCTCCGTTTGCAACGTGCCGCATAAGACAGATTGTCCGCGCCAGTCAATATATCGCGAAATGAAAACACGTATACAGCTGCACTCAAATGTCTCACTATTGAGTATTCTAATCGTCGGTGCATTTTTATTTATCAAATACTTTAAAGGTCTCTTGCTTATCTCGACTACTGAGCGGTTGATGCTTTCGTACACTATAAATCCAAGCGATTCTGGAAGGTGTACGTTTCCTACGGGTCTCATTGGGTGAATACCTTCGGATTTCATTAGGCTGTGCTGGGTGGCCTCCGGATGTTTGCTGCACCAGACACATAACTCATCTTGTTGCGAATACTTGCGCCGGTATGTTCTCCTTAAGAACACCCGGCGAAGAACACCTCCTTAAGAACACTCAGCGCCATCTGGGCGCGGCCGCCGGGATGCCTGCGCATAGCTGCTGGAACGCATGGTGCACCGGTGCGTGCGAACGCTGAGAAACGCGTCATGCGGCAGCCGTTCTCCTCTCTCGCGCTTCTTTCCAAACATGCTGCGCCATCTAGCGGCGCCGCCGAGAAGTCCGCGCATGAACCTCCGAGAAGAAAAGCATGGCGCGCCGGTGCGTGCGAACGCTGAGAATTGTTCCCTCGCTTGTCGCAACCCCAGTAGCACATGCACATTGACCCAGGTTGGCGAGAAGGTCATCGAAAAGTTGCACACGCCCGGTGCATTCATGGCGCAGCTCGCTAAAGCGTTGGCGCGCGAAAGACGTTCAATGAAAAGAGGCACACGTGGCAGTGCATTTCTGGCGCAGCCTGTTGAAGCGTTCGGTTGCTGCTCTTGAGGAACCTGTGTGACGTGGGTTTGATTCCACCCAGCTTCGGTGAAACTTAAACGTTATTTTTTATCAAGGGTAGAAAGCGCCCGGTATGTTCATGAAGTATCCTAAGAATACGAACGCAGTAAAAGAACACAAAAATAAAGTAAATGAAATGCAAGCTGCAATTAGGGGCTCGAGCCTTCGTTGTAGAATCCACGCCTTATGTGCATTCAAGAAATGCTCCAGGTCACATGATAACCATTGAGTTTGGAGTGGAAGGAATTCTCCTCTTACGCCAACGGAGTGTGAATAGAAAGTTAATATCCAAACAATGTATTACGGTACCATGTATCTTTGCTCCTTCATTAGAAACGACGGCGTACTATAAGTTTATATCAGGCGTGAGTTTATATTCTAAACATTTTGTCCCCAATACAAAACAAAAAATTTGTGTACTGCGCATGTGGTTTCCACAACTAAGTTATTTCTTTCAATGACTCGTTTTCTGTATTCATTTGCAAAAGACCTGGGCGCCTTTTTCTTTAGTTCATTCTAATTTCGAAAATTCGCTCCAAGAACTCAGTTGAAAAAATCCCATGACGTCACCAAGCTAAAACAACGGCTATTTACTTGCGTGCTGCTTGGCACAGATTTATTTAATGAGATAAACGTCAACATGACGAGAGTTGAAAGGTGACATGTTACAACATCCTCACCCCAAGATGAGTGCCCTCTAGACAATGGGTTTATTGCAGTAGCTCTTAAGAAAGCATGTCGCCTGATTGGCACTTCCAATCTCATTACCCGCACACAGCGTCCAAGGACTTTCGCTCGCTCGCTCATTTGATTGAAGTGTTCGTTGATCAAAGCTTCGCGAAAATCCGCGCACTCTCTCGACTTCGGATTTAAAGTTGTCCTAATATTTGGCGATACTAGGATGGCTTGCCGAATCAAGGAATAGATAAAGAAGAGAATGACGTCTACATATTTTTATTCATTTTTTTTTTTTCAGAGAGCTTTCCTCTGAAGGCGTGTGTGGACTGGCGTGCTACGCGCGTGAAATTGCTTTGAAAGTCGATCTCAAGGCCAGCACAGAAGGTTAAGCCTGTGCTTGGTGCTAGCGTTTCGACAGACGGATTCACATCCATCGTAGTGTCTTAGTGGTTATGACGCTTCGCTGCTCATCATGTGGTAAAAGGTTCTATAGTCGGCCACTGCGATGGCATGGGAAAGGCGTACAAAAGAGATCACGTGTCGTGCGTTGGGTTTAAATAGCATTACCTCTAATTTTGTCTGCTTATAGAGTAGAACAGACGAGGTAAAACGTTGGACTGAATCAGCGCGAATGCCCCCAATTGCTAGAGGACCATTTCAAATATCTCCCTTTTTCAGCCTTCTTTAAGCATAGTCACAGAAATGAAAGTCTAGGCATTATTTATGAGGCAGTCAAACGCTGTAAACTATTTGCAAAGGGGCAGAATTACGATTATCCTAGTTCCGTTCACATTACTATCAGCGAATTTACCTGACGAGTACTCTTGCTTCCTTTTTAAAACGAATAGCTTGCTTTGCCTCTGTCGTCCGTTTTCGTGGTTGGTGCTAGGCGGCCGCAGTTTTACTGCCGATGCTAAAGCACGAGCTTTCGCGCCATCCTGTTGCGGAGAGCGTCCATTGCCGAATGCTCGCTCTTTGAGCTATGCACGCGCTGTCGAGCCAGAGCTGTGTTGCGTCGAAAAGTTTAGATGCTGTGCTCACAGGCGGCGCTGTGTGACGTGTCATTGTCCTTATGTTATTGCCTCTCGAAATGACATCTAGAGAGCATCATTGTTGCTGATGTCTGCAGCGCGTTCCTCGTCGAGATGCGGTGTTTCGTCTTGCCGGCTAATCACAGCTTGATTTAGACCGAGTCCCACAGTGCGTGTGATCTGTTTTTCCCGGCCAAACAAGATTTACTAAGGAAAGCGACCCAAGTGAACCAAGAAAGTGGAAGAAATAAGCCTCGCAAGATTGCGAGGTATATGCCCGGGCTAAGACGGACGCTGCATTGACGAGACTCAAACGATTTATGTGCCTCTGGTCGTCTTTTGAGTTTGCAGAGATGTCATTTCACTGGCCGTTTCTTTTTTTTTTATTTATTATTTCTCCGCCAGAATGCGGCTATACTGCAACTTGAAATCGAAACCCCGTGACCTTGAGCTGAGCTGACAAACGCTCGTACGTCAAGTGCATGCATTCCAAATAAAGGTGCTAAGCAGCCGGCCAGATCTACACCAACCGAAACGGTGCGTATATACATGTATATACATGGTGTGTTACGTAACCTAAACCAAGGACTTAAAATTAAACTGGTTAACCGCAACTGAATGTAACCAATGACATATGGTTTGCCGTCATGTGGCGCTCCTTAGTGTATTTTTTTATATTGCGCCTAATTAGTTAATTATCCAAGATCGATTATGCAAGATTTTTAATATTCACTTTAGTTCCAAGTACTTTCTTTGCGTTGTAGAGAACATTTCAAAACGACCGATCCAATTTTTTGCGACAACGTACATGCTGCGTGTTGATTTCTTCCGCCGTTTAAAGAAAGCACTCGAAATATGAAATAAAACCACCTGACTGCGCTCGTGCCCTATCGTATTGCAGCGCGCTCAACCGTGCGTCGAGCCTATCGCTTATCACGGACGACGGTGCTTCCTCGCCGTGTGCCACCGTCAAAGATTCTGACCCATTGCGAAGCCGCGATGCCTAGAGCCGCGGCCGCTCACTTCGCCACGGTCCGCGCGCACGGTTCTTTCGCACGAAGCGGGGTTGAGAGCGCTGCAATGCGGTAGCGAATCAGCGCAGTCACGTGGCCTACTACATATATATATATATATATATATATATATATATATAGATATAGGGAGAGAGAGAGATTTTCAGCGGGCCCTTACGCTGCAGAGCAGACGGGAAATTTGTATATTCTAGTGGAGAGAAGTGCCTGGATTAAAGAACCAGGACGCGCCCATCGGCATTTCCAGCTGGCTTTGGGGAATGCAGAGATGAGAAGTGATGGGGGGGGGGGGGGGGGGGCGCTGAGCTGGGAACGGGTGCATAATACTCTGCAACCTTCGTGCAAGGAACCGTTAAGCGTTCTGCGGTGCGAGAGAAACCCATGGTCGGTGCAGAACGTGCGCGCGGCCTCGAGCATCCCGCCCTACTCGAACAATTATATAAATGCTTGCGCATTATTGGCGCGTGAAGCAGCCATCCAGCGAAGAGTGCAGCTGTGCTCCGCGAAGCCACCGACCCGTACATGGCCTCAAAACGGGTAGCGCAGCCGAGATCCACATTCGAAATCGTGTTCTTTGTTTGCAGCTTAGAACGAGTGGAGAGGTATCCGTTCCCTAAAGCTCAAGAATATGGGTTGAGCTCGTAGTCGCTCGCAGAATTGCGAAGCTCGAAGGAGCGCCTCTTCAGTTTGGTTCTTCCTGCACGTGGTCGAGATGTGCTGCGTTTTTCTCTCGCAGAGAATCACGTCGTTGCCGCTTCGTTAAATATGCTGTCCCTAGATAGATGACGTCGAAAAAAAGAAACAGAGAAAAGGTTCGAGTACATCGTTAACATTGAGTGACCCACTTCTCCGGCAAACTGCGAGCTCTGATAGGCACAGGTCGGGCGTACATTAAAGGCAAACAGCGAGACTTGAGGGCACGTGCGAGTGTACAAAGCATTCCTCAGCCTGTACGCGACGGAATATCCAATGCCTGTGTTGATGGCGCTCGCGATATGGAAGTTGTTTGTCATTTACCATACATGCTGCGAGACATAGGCATGCCGTACTTAACACTCACGCAACAAAAGATGGCACTAAGTTGAAAGTTATATTGTCTAGAAATATTTTGCCTTTTGTTTCTGTAGTCCAGCTATATTGCAATATTTCCGTTGCGTAGAACATAATTTCTGTCTCGAGGTTTGCAGTATGCTAGCTAAAAAGGAAACGAAAGGACTGTGTGGCTCGTCCACAGTTGAAAACCGACTGTTCAAATATAAGCGACAGGTGCACAGCGCCGCTTTCAGCCTGAAATGGTAGACTACGCCGGTATATTCCGTAATGTTTCCTTCCTTCGCTACTCTTTTCTTCTTTGAGGACTTCGTTGTGTTTGCTTTGTCACCATTCTTAACAACCTTGGCCTAATTTTTGTATGTCGCAATAACCGGGCACTTCGGTGACCTATATATTCAGGTTTGCATGACTTTATAAACAACAGCGATCTGAATGCACGGCTTGCGTAGAAACTAAGTAACTACCATCTAGAAGAAAGATCCCGCCCTTCGAAGTTTAACGTAACAACAGTATTGTGCCGCTTACAAGAGCAGTCGGCATACGTAAGCCTCGGTAAAGCTGGGCTGAACCCAAGGGTCGCGTGTGGCCTCTAGCTAAGCAGTGCACGGTGAACTTTAAATTCCAAAGATTCTCAATCGACTTGAGGGGGCGTGCCGAGACTCCAGAAATAGTCAAGCCTTACCTCTCCACAAAATTGGTGGGCAAACGGGGTAGCGCAATACCGCTCCTACGTCCGCTGCTCAACGCAGCGCCCACCAAGAAAACAGGAATAGTCTTTCTCAAAAGCGTAAATGCCATCGCATATCGCAATGCGGGTGCCGCGAAAAGAAATAGAACAAGCAGCCTAGTGGTCAGCAGCAGAATGCTTTATCCACTCGGCCACCGCGAGAGGCAGAAAAAAAACAAGTTCTTTGCAGCTTGCTGTTTGGAAATATCACGAGGTCAAATAATCCGCACTGAAGGACTTGTCAACGAAAATATGCATATAACGCTGTAACGCGATTTTCGCACTGCTTGACCAGTCAGTTGCCTAACACATTTAGCATGCTTTATTCTGTGCTAAACTAATTCAGCGTCTGTATGGAAGTTCGTATAATGTAATCTTTCTGAATGCGAAAATGGCTTCGTGTGACACAATATTAAAGCCTTCAATTAGGCACAGAGAAAAAATGTAGAACAAGAAATTAGTAAGCAGTGGATAATATGAAGTTTTTCTCCTGTGCACAATCTAAAAATACTTAGAAAGGTTCTGGCGAACGGGATGAAATTAAGCCTTTGTAGAAACAAGATAATGCTCTCAGTAGTGTGTTGAGCTAGTAAATTGGCTGATGGGGTTTGCGTTTTTCATTAATTCGAGGAGGGCGAAAGCACAGCGCACGTTGTTACCCAAGAAGCAGGGGGGTTGAAAAAGTTGTGAAGACGCGATTGACGCAGCAGAAAGGATATTAGAAGTGCATACTTGATCATGAACAAAATTCTATACTTTCTTTCATAGATGGATATAGCAATATTGCACTGTACTGTGATGGAAAACTCAACGTACCATATGCAGCTAAACTCTCCCATCGCACTATTACATCAGAGTGACGTTAGTTTAGGCAACACTCGTTTCAGTGAGCCTAAATATGTGTGCGGCTACAAAGGACACCATCAAGGAGTAATCCATCCACATCACTTCCACGGCTACAGCTATACAGCGATACCGACTCAGCCTTCGCAGGCGAATATGCGTATCCATGTCGCAACGCCTCGCAAATTGCCTGATTGCGCAACTACACGGAACTATGCGGAGTGTTTGCGCAGCTATGCAGAATAAACGAGAACGTGTTCCATTTTCCTCTCTCTTTTCTCTAGCGCTTGAGTCTAGTTCTGCAACTCGGGATCACTTTTCCTAACCTCCATCGTTGGGCAACGTGAGCAAACCTGCAGAAGCTCCTCTGGGTACACAAGGGGTTGATTGATCACTGACCATGGCGGTCAATGCGATATTACTTAGTCGACAAGACAAACGTTTTCTGTGCAGAGGAACATATATACGACGGCCTAGATACTCAAGGGAACCTTTTTTATCTGTCTATTACCAATAGTTGTTTAACTGTTGTCGCCGATGCTGTTCTTGCATGCTTTAGTCTGAACGCAACCTTATTTTGCATAGCGATATCTTCGAAGCACACTAAACCAAAAGGGAGCGCGATAGTTCGTTGTACCTGCGAACCTTGAGTGGCCCCGTCAAGGAGAGAATCACGGTTATCTGGAGAAATTAGTACGGTGGGTGCGTGTAGCATATAGGTGATGTGTGTAATTCGGTTATGCTCCAGCAAAACGAGAACTGGGAAAGAAAGCAAGCTGGAAGAGTTACAGAGATACCGTACAGATAACACGGCTCTACTCAAAGCCTACAGACCGAATGTGCGCTATTTCAACGTTTGAGAAGCGCCTCCATGGCCTGAAACATATGCAGTCGCACCAGAAAGGGGTGACAATAGCGCACACTCACAGGAACTGTTTCTAGAAAAGGGTGATAGAAGCGGGCAACTTTTGTTCATCGGGCACGTGTTGAGGGCAAACACATAGTGTATGGTCCATATATAGGTTCCGGCACACTGAGTAGGTTGTCAGTGTGTTTATTCATTGCGTCGGTTGACATGCACATAGCGACGTGCAAACACCCCTCCCAACATGAGCCGGTGCTGCAGACTATTGCGTCCAGTCTGTCAAATGTGACAAATAGTCGAGCCAAAGAAATGCTATATAGCTGGGAAAATTGGTGAGCGAGAAGTTGACATGGAAGTCAAGTTTCCATGAACAGCATGGAAAAAGGAAAAGGCCAGTGAACCTATAGATTAAACTTTGAATGCGGGCTTGGTTCGGACATTGAAATCTCGTTCTTGCTTTCGCTCAAGATTTAGGCTCGAAATCTAGAAACCCTGCTTCGATATCTCGGCTTCAAAATTGATCGCAGCGTTTGCTCCTACGATCACCAGATTAAGAAAATATGGATGGTCCACCCACAGAAAATTCGGCAGCTTATTTTTATGGCTTGTATGCGGAATAACTACCAACATAGTGCTCCACATTGAAGGTAATTTAACTGCGGTCTTGCCTCGTTAATATAGGTACCTTGCTGTAAGACCCATATTGTCTATAATGTACGTCGTCAGTAACAATGAATCTTGATGGAAAACCGAGAACTTATACGAAAAAGAAAACCTCTAATATTTGCTTAACGCATTGCACTGCGAACTCTAATAGCAATTCGAGAAACCATGACTCGTTAAGTGCATTATTCTAGTACAACAAAATTGAGGTGCAGTTCCAATCACGCCATGCACCACGAGGACGATGACAGTACGAAGGTTTCACTTAAAGAAAATGAATTCAGCCCAAGGGGAGGTGCAATATAGGGAGCGCCTTGATGAAGTTAGTACGCAAGGAGAAAACTGCTCTGAGTCCAGGGACGCTTGTGTACAGGATGCCAGTAGAACAACTGGAAGACGTACTATATATGTTTCTTACATGCTCTGAGAACACAATAAATAATTTAAAGAGTTTATATTCCCAACTGAACGGTGGTGCTAATCATAGATGCCTTATTCAAGGGCTCAGGGTTAATTTTGATCAGATCGCGTTTTTTAATGTTCACCTATATATATGCACATTAACGTCTTGCATTTCAATCTCATCTGAATCACTACGCCTCGCCATCATACTAAAAAAAAAGAAGAAAACACTGTTATCACTGCGTCTGAATGTTTCTTTCGAGTGGTGGAACACTGCACCCTCTTATCTGAGGCACAAATCGCAAGAGGCTGACCCAATCGGCCAGGATAATATTCTGCAGTACAGTGGAAAGTACGAGGTGGCCACAAGAGCGAAGCAAATAAGGATCGACTGCCACTTGTGCCTACTCATTTAGGAGAAGTGAGTTAACAAACAAAATGAGTTCGAAATGGAAAAACTTCGAAAAATCTCGAACAGTTCATGGCCTAAGCATGCTACCTCAAGTGGAGGAGCACACTTTACATTTGAATGTAGCGCCAGCCATACATTTATTCATCCTTCTCAGCCTTACCCTTCCCCCTTTCAATAAAGTTTACCACCACCACCTACGTTTAAACACGAAGTAGCAGGCCTTTTTCGCAGCCTTCGCATTCTATATAACTTTCTAGCAGGTAAGCCACATCAGTAGTGCAGCGCCGTGCTCATTGAGGGATGTGTGGTCAATGTTTCTTGCTTCACTATGTAAAAAAAGTGGGTTCGTTAGTGTTTTCATTATATACAAGAAAGCTTACATTAAATAACAAAAAAATAAGAGACCAAAAGCAAAAGAAGAAACAACGCCCCTTGAGAAGATTCTTATGTCTGATTTAACAGTATCAGGACGATGAGCAAAACGAGAAGGTAAAAGCAGGAGCCAACGTTTTGACGAGTGGACTTGTCTTCTTCAAGGACAAGTCTGCTTGTCGAAACATTGGCTCCTACTTTCACCTTGTTCTCGTTTCGCTCATCGTCTTGAATTTCCATCTCCCGCCTTCCCCGTGTTTTTCCTGGATTAACAATATGAGATAGCTTGACAACGACATGAGTACTTTCGCTTATTTATGAACTGTCGATTTGTGAGTTCTGGGCGAGTCCTTGTAATCTATTTGCTTGCCTTCATTTACTAGTTCGTGGAACTTCGCAAAAGTCTCTGCTCTAAGATTGTATCCGTTGCTTTTAGTTGTCTTTTTTGCGCTTTTATTATCTTGAATATTTTTGCCCCGCAATTAGGAGCAGCCGGCACCGCTGAAGCGCCACCATCTCGTTCAAACTCGTATCAACAATAATAAAATCAAGATTCTGTGGGAGCTTTCTATAATATAAGCATGCTTTTTATAACACGAAATAATTTTTTTGCCGGGGACCACCATCAACTTCCCGTAGCGGATGTGACGTCGGCGCGAATGCGTAAAATATACTCTCTCTTGACAGAGGTGGCACGGCCATGTAAAAGCAGTGATGTACTGCATCATGACACTAACGAGCGCCGACAGGGAGCGCTTCAGTAGTCTCAACGTAGCGGAGGCTCCAACGCGGTGTAGCCTGGAGTAGGTGGTGTAGGCCTTTTGCTGAGATGACGACGCAGTTTCCGCACATGGTTCAGCCTGTGACGCCTAGTCGCGTACAGAATGCAGCTTCAACATGCATCAGCAGTGCTTACACGCCACCTACTGCTTCGCTAGCGACGACACCAACTAAGGAAACTGCTGCACTAAGCAGCGCAGAAAGGCAACGACGTCGACGGGCGAATCTCGCTTTGGTCCCGCGAGAGACATGCAAACGTGAAACAGAGCGCGTTCGCTGCGCACGCTGCGAACTCTGCCACTCGCATTCCTGAAACTGAGCACGTCGCAACTCAACTGGCTACCCAAGACACTACGGAGCCGGACGAAAATGCTCGTACCGTCGCCGAAATGCCTCGGCAGCAGGACGCCGCTCGCCAACACGGCGCCGCGCGCGAAGCAATCCTGCAACACGGTCTCCGACCCGTAACTCATGCGCCTTTAATTCGCTGCAGTGGACTTCACGAAACAAACACGCAACAGCTTCTGTGAAGACACGCTTCACTTTCGTGTTCTAAAGATTGCTATAAAAGACGGATCAACCATAGTTTGTTTCCTTTATTGTGATGAGAATTATTTGCCTACTTCAGCCGTTTTGAACCTATCCCTTTTTCTAGCCACTTCCTCTGACTTACTGGCCCAAGTTGTCTACAGCTTGGGCCACTAGGTAAGCGATCGTAGTCGTTATGCTACCATTAAATTGAATTCTGGGGTTTTAAGTGTCGATACCACGATCTTATTATGAGGCATGCCGCAGTGGGGGACGCCGGATTCATTTTGACCACCAGGACATCTTTAACGTGCCCCCAATGCACAGGAAACGGGTGTTTTTGCATTTCGCCACCATCGAAATGCGGCTACCGCGGCCGGGATTCAATCCCGCGACCTTGAAGCTTAGCAGCGCAATACCACAGCCGCCTAACCCCCACAGCAGTTTGATACTATCATGGTCGTTCCATAATCGTCCTTCCAGCATCGTGAAGTAACTCTCATCATGGCATTGTCATCATGCTATCGTCGCCATACAGTTTTTGTGATACAGTCATCGACACGCCATCGTCTTCATAGACTCGTCGCCATACCACTGTCTTCTTACCGTTGTCATCCATCGGAGTCATTGCCTCGTCGTCAAGCATTTGTTGTCATACCATGATAATGATGCCGCCATGGTCCTTCCATTGTCGTCACTTTAACTTCGTCATCCTACTCGCGTCATGCTGTCGCCACGCCATCGTTGTTACACATTCGTTATCATATCATTGTTGTCATGCCGTCGTCGTCAGGCTGTGGTTCTACCATCGTCATCACTTCAGAAGCCTCATTCCACTGTGACCATCACCATCATCATTTCAGAACCTTCCCACAGTCGTCATGCCTTTGTCGTTCTACATATGTCATTACGTCGTCATTCCATCGTCGCCACGGCATCGTCATCATATTGTCATCATCACAGTCATAATCATTATACTCATCGGTGATGGCAAGCAAGTACGACAGCACACTACGCCGACACTGGAGACGTTGTATATCACATGTAGTCGAAGCAACGGAAGTCTTAGAATGACCACTGCAGATAGGTGACAGCAGTAATACAGTATGTCGCTATATTGGTTCTATACTAACCGCATTACCATCGACAGCCATCGTGAGATGGGTTCTACCGTAATTTAATATTTTGTAGGCACTTCATTTTATTTTGTATTTGTATAGATGCAACACGTTCGTGTTCTTTCTTAAGGCGAAAGGCTTAATGGCTCACGGGTTGAAAAAGTGACCATCCGGAGTTATGGCAACAAAATTCAATGGCACCAAAATGATGGGAATCGAACCCATAATCTTTTGTGATAATTAAGACGAACTCAATTAAGGTACATGTAATTAATATAGTTAATTAGGACACTCACACCCCCAATAATTCGTGGAAGTCACACCCACGGCCATTGGCGTTAAGATAAATGTAATTGAGGCAGAATTAATTAAGATACGCTGAATTAAGGCACTCGAACCCACGACCTTTGATGGGAGTCGCACTCACGACCTCTGGTGTTAATTAATGTAAAGTTAATTGATCTGCAATTCTACAGAATTAATAAACAATTAATTAATATATAGTTAATTAAAACACTCGTACCCACGACCTTTGGTGGGAATGGAACCTATGACTGTCGGTGCTAATTAAGGCGAAGCTAATTAAGTTAAAACAAGTAATATGAAGTAACAAGGCTTTCGGATGAATAATCAAGTAATTTGATGAATCTCTGTGAGCGCGCAGGCTTTCGCCTTCATCCACTTAAGAGTATGTTAAAGTGTTATATTTTTATGGGAGAGAGAGGGGGACACGGTATATGTACGGACGCACCGACGACCTAAACATCCCATAACTGCGTCTTCTGTTGTGGAAAAAAGCAGAAGCAAACAGAGCTGGGCTTGTTCATGAGAAAATAGCCTACCCCTAAGCCCTGACTATAATTGAAGGAGTCTGACAGCGCGACATAATCGTTTGCAGCGTGATATAGATTGACTACTGTCAGCGACTGCAAACTTTGGCGCGATTGCGTACGCCACGGAAGAGACCAAAGGACTGCCACGGGGCTCCCTGATAGACTGGTTGACTCGGGCCACATTCGACTTTACCATAATGCTGCACGGAATTGATGGGAAGTAGCGTAGGAAAACGCACGTCCGAAAAGGCGTGTCACACTGCGCCGTCAGGAGCCCGCTAGAAACAACCCCGCCGTCAAACGGGAATCGTCTCCGTATACCGTGAATGGCGCGGCGGACCAAAATTGCACTCCCGCCCACCAATACACGAAAGAAAGGATTTACAGAGCAAATGCTCCCGAAGTAACGTCGTATTTGCCTTTAAAAAAAGGCAAAAGAAGGCATTTATATGATGCCGTGCGGAATGCATTTTTCAAACTAGCACTAGCAGTAGGAATTGGTTCCGATAGCAGGCGCGTTTGATTCCTGTATTGTACTTTCGTTTCTGTTTATCTGATGCTACAATGGTGTCCACATTGCTTGCGTTCCTTTTGGTGGCAGAATGCGCTGCATGTCAATATTGGTGATTGCATGTTCGTGTAAGATCCATTTCTCTGACGAAGACAAAGATCTTGGTTTTCGCACCATTTGTCCGGTGAAAGACAGACTGAGGGAGCATCGACCAGTTTTATTTTTGTGAATTTTGTCTTTTGGAATGCGATGGCATAAAGAGACCTCGGTAAAGCTTTTCTTTCTGTTTCCTTCTTTTTCTAAGGAACAGTTATTTGTGCCTTAGTTTAAGGTCGCAAATCTGCTTAGCGCTCGTTCTCGGTATTTATAGAGAAGAAACGCGTAATGCGCAGCAAAAGGTCCACTCTTCTATTGCGATGGGAATTACGTGGACGCTCTGGGCGCTTTCCCGCAAACGGCGCCACTACCGCCACCGTGTCACACAGTGCCGCTGACAGCGTGTGTGGCAATCGCCGAATGCGGCTTTAGGCGGCCCCCAGAGACGCGGAATACACGTCATGCAAAAAAAAAAGCCAAGTTGAGGCTACGCTCAAATCTCAGTGGCGGGAAAAACGGGTAGCATGAAAGACCTTGGTAGCATTCTGCTTTCCACTGCTGGCATGACCGACTGTGCTAAGCAAGCACACTAAATTCCCTGCTGAGCAGCTGCATGTATGCTCTTGGCTGAGCAGTAAAAGTCAAGCTAACGTTATACAGGGTGATAATTTTTCAAGTGTTATGGAAAAAAAAAATCGCCTGTGGCAGATAGCATAATTCTTGTCCTCGAGCTGCATTATGCGAAGAGGCGAATATTACTGGTACGAGACATCGAAACGCATATTCATCTAATTAAGAAACATTCTGTGTTTAACTTATTAACCAATTACGTTACGGCACATTGCAATTTACGAATGATAACCGGCGAGCTTGCAACACGTACCCACTTGAAATAAATTTCCGGATGACACCAGTTTCAACAATGTTTTCCGAAGCGTGGAACGAAATACATGGGCGTCCCAGTTAATTTTTGACTTCAATGCATAAAATAGCATTTTGGTAAAAAAAGTAAGTGGAACAGTGCATTTTTACAGGAAGTTTGATATCATGTGTCCCCAAACTGGTGTCATTCTGGAAATTCATTCCAAGTGGATACGCCTTGCAAACGGACCGGCTACAATTCGTAAATTGCAATATGCGCCGTAAGGTAATTAATTAAAAAGATACTTGGGGGATTTTTGTTAATTAGTTCAATTTGTGTTGCGATTTCTCGTGCAAGTAATGTCCGCCTCTCTGAATAATCCAGCTCAAGGACTAGAATTATGTTATCGGCAACAGGCTATTTTCTTTTTTTTTAATGCACAAAACTTGACAATGATCACCCTATACAATATTTCACCGGGTGCTGAGGAAAGCCGACGGTTTCCCGTCAATTTCTTCTCGCACACAATCGAGGTGGTTGAGGGCCCTAAATAACTTGCTACGCCTGCTATAGCTGACTTCCGGCGTCTCGGGAAGGATACAAATGACTAAGTGTATTATGTTCGACAGAAATATATAAAATTCCCTGCTTCGATGTGAGTGGCGTCAAGCTCGAGAATTTTAAGCTGTTCACTAGCAGGTCACGCCTTCCGGGCTTACCACCTGGCCCCGTGAGTTGTTCCTTCATCGAATCCAAGTCGCGGTTCGTCGCGCGAACTTTTCACTCGCCATTGCGAACGTGCTTTTACTGCGGCAGTCCAATTCTGCTTACGATAAAACACACGCTACAAGAAAATGGGAATAAATAATCCTACCTGTCAGCTTCAGAAAAAGGGGAAACCCTTGCGCGAATTGAGGTCACAGATAGAGTAGTATTGATGGTTGTCCACACGAACACTTGGGGATAGCATGCGGGTAGAAAAACTGTCGCGTTCACAGCACACATGCCGCCACTGCCGCGACAACAGACTGTATCGGCTACTCATCCAGGCGCTGCGAATGCTGCGACGTAACTGCTGTAGGAGGCCCGACTGGCAACCCTTTGGCATCAGACGTGACGTCTGTGCAAAGGCGCGTGCGATAACAAGTTACATATAACGCGACAAAGACGTTTCTGATCAGGATAATGTAACTATTCGATTTCACTGCTATTCCCGTTTCACGCTTCGGCAGAGGTCCGAGCGGTGCTTCACCAACGTTATCACCAACGTCGGCCGTTCTTGAACGGTGTGTGATAAAGAAATAAGATTGCACGGAAACCATCGACAATGATTTTTAGTGTAATAAGATAGGCAACCGCGCCGACTTCGCGCGACGGACGAAGTCGGCAGGCCCTCGGCGAACCGCGCGCGGCGAACGCGCCCTCCGAACAACGATATCGGCCCGATCGCCCGTCTGGGAAGCTGTTCGCTTTATTATCGACCGAGAGGAATCGTTACAAAGACCTTGTATCTTTACACGCGCATCATGTGGATCATCATCGAAGTAATGTATTTTGTGCCTCATGGGGAACAGAAATGTGCAGCATTATGTATACCATAAAATGAAGACTTGCCTACCGACCATTTACTGAACCTCTTGCTCCGAGTGAAGTGATTGCCTCGGCTACGGAAATGTAACTAATCATTTTTCGCGTTAAAACTATGTGATAATTTTTGTACAAATTTTTGTAGTTCACCCTTTATGTGATACACCCCCGCGGGGTCTTTAAGGACAATAAAATGAAATGAAGTGAAATAAAACATCAAAGGTGCCCCCCAAAATAAAAGCACAGGTAAGTTTAACTAAGGCTCAGTATTCTTCGCGTTCCTGCCAAGCGGGTATTTATCCACATCAATGTTTATGGTGCTCTTCCTCCAATCAATGAGTGAGGGAGAACGAACGCAGTGTTTAGACTGACGGTATTGAGAGGCAGTTGACACGGAGGTGCACTTGCTTCGACGGGCTGTAGGTGTCCGTCGAGAGAAGAGCTGGTCTGTCCCGTCACAACGCTTTTGTGACAGGTGTTGCGATATGTCGACGAGCTCGACGACGACTCTGCGCACTACGTCGAGGCGTAGTCCCGATCTATCAGTTGACAGCGAAAATGGTTGAGCCATTTGGTGATATGAAAAACCCGGCTTGTTCGCAGTGCTACATTTGTTGCGTTCATATGTGAAAAATGGCTCCTAGCTGCTCGTTCTTTACTTTCCTTCAATTCAAGCTGCATCACAACGAGAGTGAAATTCAGGAGTCACGCCAAAGCGCACGCATTTCTTTTAGTCTGGCACGCACTGAAGAACCATGAGCGCTAGCCGCCATATGCGCATGGGCTATATAACACGGAAACGTTATAAATGAAAAAATTAAAATTAAATTATGGGGTTTTACGTGCCAAAACCAATTCTGATTATTAGGCACGCCGTGGTGGAGGACTCCGGAAATTTCGACCGCCTGGGGATCTTTAACGTGCACCTAAATCTAAGTACACTTGTGTTTTCGCATTTCGCCTCCATCGAAATGCGGCCGCTATGGCCGGGATTCGATCCCGCGACCTCGTGCTCAGCAGCCCAACACCATAGCTACTGAGCAACCACGGCGGCTGTTATAAATGAAATATATATATCTTGTCGTATGAAATATCCCCGTTCTTACTAACATATATTACAAAACATGTACGAGTCGAAGGCTGTCGAAATCTCTGCTTGTGCAAGCAATAACGTTTTCTGCTGGTGCGTGTTTATGTGTGTGGAAAACTTTATAGAAGAAGAGCAAAAATAATTAAAAGAAAAGACTGCCTAAGGCTGGAGACTATACGTCCAGAGGTTCACTGACATGGGCTGCTCGATGGGCATAATCTAGAAGGTATCTCCAATTTTTTTTTTGTACTTATACCGAAACAGTGCGCGAATCGTTCTTGTAAAACAAATGTTTCAAAGCGTTTAGAAGGTTCAATATACGGGCATGCCACATTGTTAGCATGTAATGTCCAAAGTAGCGCACATGACATGACATGACAAGAACTTTATTTGAGTCCTGAGGGACTGAGATCTTGGGGAGCTAAAACCGAAGGCTCCCGAAGATCAAGTCGGTGGCGCCACCCACGATGGGACCGGGAGATGAAGCTCCGCCGCAACGTCGTGGGCCCTCTGGACAGCCTGGAGTTGCATGTGGAGATTGCTGCTCTTGAGCGATTCCTGCCATTGCTCTTTCGTGATGGGTGGAGAGGCGTTAAGGGCTGGGCACAGCCAGAGCATGTGTTCAAAAGAGCATGAGTCATGACCACATTTGGGGCACGACTGTGAGTGGGCAGGATCTATCCTGTTAAGAGACCGAGGAGGGGGTACGACACGTATCTTAAATTTTCTTTCTCTCTATCTAGGCGAGTATGAAAGCTCGCATTTCGACGCCACCGTTGGCATTATTTGTTACTATCAAACCCCTCAAGACGGGACGCAACAGTGCTGTGCCGGTTGTAAGTCGGAGTAGCATTGGCCAAGTCGTATAGCTGTCACGTTCGAATGGCTGAATCACCTGTATGTTCTCTCAGTGTCGATGTTAAGAGATTATCAATTGCCTTCTCTGTCACTGTCCCCACTTTGACGAGCAGCGCCAGACTCTACAGCGTGCCTTGCGCAAGCTGTACGATCAGTCGCTTACAGAAGCAAAGGTCTTGGGAATCCGGTATCATAGCTCATCAGGCCAGAAATGCACACGAACCTTTTTACGATACTTGAAAGCGAGAGACATGGGTACCCTACTGTAGAAATTCTGGGCGTCGTCCACTGAACGCGGTTAACTGGAACTCTTGTCTTCTCCGCATCGTTCACTTCCCTCCCCCCGCCCACGTGTAGGGTAGGATAGGACAACGTCTAGTTACCGTCCTGCATTTTCTTACCCTTCCCTTCCGACTAATTTATTTGGCGAGCTTAGTAGCGAGTGTATGATTATCCAAGCGCTGTTAGGATGCTCTCACAGCAAAATAAATGCTGCCAAATAAATGTTACATACCAAAGCGACACGTATAAATAATACACTTGCTGGCATACGAAGCACCCGTTTATAGGGCATGCGCTCCTACCGTGTCAAGGAAGCACAATCTCTTGTCGCTTGGTGATACGAAGGCGAGGCTAATGCAGCACCGGTATATTTCATAGGTTATACTATCACCCTGTTCTACTAAACGATTTTTTAAATTACTCAACCTCTGTATGCTTCTCATCGCGTTGATTATTACGTCAAAGTAGGGATTGTGTCGTGCCACCCCAAAAGTCTACTTCAGTCATTTCTTCCGCGAACAACTCGGGAATGGAACCACCTTCCTCCAGACATTGTTACTCTTACCGATAACAATGCCTTTAATCTAGCGCTAGCTAATATTGTATAAGCAGCAGCTATTTTTGTACTCACCAAACATTGTTACTGTCTAGTTTCCCTGACCTGAGTTTATGTTTATTTATGTTTATGCCTTAGCTAATATTGTGCAACAGCAGCAAAAATTATTTCCTCTTTTTATTGTAACATACTACATTCTTGTAACCTTCTTAAACTGTTCCTACCACACCTTTCTGCAATGCCCCCGGCCTTGAGGATAATACATAATAAATAAATAAATAAATAAATAAATAAATAAATAAATAAATAAATAAATAAATAAATACCAGCCTACCTTCTATTTCACTGCGCACTTCGCTTTATAGTTCGCACCATCATCAATTTTGAATGTGTCAATTGAGAAGTTTTTGATTCGCAGATGAAAACTATTAAGACCGGCGTATCATTAAAAACACCTCAGCCAAGCCATCTAAACGTACTCTTCCTATCCGCAGCCAGTGCATAAGAGCAACATAGAAAAAAGATTGTTGATGTGCTCATTTTCTGACACATCGGCAGCGAAGCCAACATGATAGATCCCACCGTCTTGTTGGAGACACGGCTCCAGACATCCAGCTGTGTCACTGACACGCTGTTACAGACTGCACGGACTCGTAAGGCAAACGGGCGTCGCAGCTCCTTATTACGATTGTGAATGTTTCGAGACCGCACAATGTCGTTCGTCTGGCATAGTGGTAGCGTTAAATAAGATGTTCTTGTTCTTTGCAAAAAGGACTAATATTCGCCCTGTTTTGTAAGCTCTTGCGGCTTCTACCTATGCGGAGGTCGAGCAATTTGTTCTCAGACAACTGTTTGTACAAGTGAACGCGTTTCGATTTTGAATGTGTTTGCACGCACGTAGCACAAACCTTTTAAGTTTGATGCTTCCCATGATGGAAGCCTTGTGTGGTAAACTCGTAGTATTTCTTCGCTTTGACATTACACAGCCAGCACATTGAAAGTGCAAGTGCACCTGTAAAACAGGCCGTAACCGCGGAATGGGCCATCCCCGTAACAACATCACACGACAAACAACGGTGTCCCAGCTGGGAATCCGGGGATTCCATATTTAGGAACAGGATTTAAAATGATTGCACCGTCACGATATCAAGCACGTACATGTGCAAAGAGGATCCAGTGCCTAAAAAGGCGCTGTATGTTGAAGTCGACTACACCTGGCGTCTAGCAGAACAGCAGTGATGTCTCAAATGTGATATATCAGTGGCATTGTAGGTGGATTGAACACATGCTTGGCATAGTGCACAGAAAACTTCCAGCAATGTTGACATTGGAGATTTGCATATACTGATATCAACAGACTTCTTTGTTTGCAATGCGCTGATACACAATTCTCACCTGTTGTAAGAACTGCAGTTAATAATACATGTGTAGGCCGTTCAGGCAAAAACCAATTCCTTTTTCCGTTTTGCAGCTGAAGATCTAAAAAAAATTATATTCAACTTTTTGTTCACTAAAGCGGGGATGGACGGATTCAAATATCTTGCGGCGTTCGAATGTTAAACTTGGTAAGTAAAATGAGTTTTGCCGACATCTGCAACATGGAGAGATTCGTTAAAGTAACTGTGCGACACCCACCTCAATTTATCGCATACGGGCTCCCATGAAAAAGAAATCAGAGGAGAAAAAATACGACTGTCTTATTTTGAACGATGCTGCAGTCGGCTGAAGGTTACTCTTTTTTGCTACAGACAGTCGGCCGAGACAGTCACATTTACGTTGGTAATGGTCGACACAACTCCCATCCGTACTGGTTTTTTCCAAGAGATTTCCAAGAGTTTTCCAAGTGTACTCTCTCTTAGCGTCTGCCCTCGTACTAATGGGGAGCTACTGTCTCAGCACAGAAAGAACATCTATACTGCACTGACAGTGCACGCTGATGCAATGGCGGAGAAGCCCCTTCCGGCGTCGTGTTGCATATTTTGAGAATCCGCCTCCCAGACCACATTTCAAAACACTTTGATGACCACGCTGAAATGATACATACGCTCTCTGCCTTTCAATCAGGGCATCATTGTAAAAGAAAGAGCTGTCAACAACTCATGGAGGTATACTCTTAGGAGGACGTATACTCTAAAGGAGGAGGAGGAGGAGGAGGAAATAAAGAGAGAAGGCAGGGATGTTAACTAGAAATGCGTCAGGTTGGCTACCCTACTCTGGGGGACGGGAGAGAGGGAATAGAAAGATGAGATAGAGTGAGGGGAGGGGGACGAAAGCTGCAGTGAGCTCGCGCACGCATACGGAGGGCCCGAGTGAGTCAAAGGCATTCACATAGGCCACTCGCCCTCAAGAAAAGCAAAAGTGCCCTCACAGCTTTGTGGGCCGACGAGCGATGGGGACGGTCTTCAAGCAGCAGCTGCACAGATAACTGCCGATCGTCTAGTCATCGCAATGCGATAGGTAATGCTTGTCTTTCCGACTGAAATCGATGGCATTGACACAATAAATCTTCGATGTACTCTTCGATGCCGCAGACGTCGCATGCAGCACTGTTCTTTAGTCCAATCAAAGCAATGTACGCCTTCGTGAAAACCACTCCCAGCCACAGCCGGTACAGAAGCGATGCCTCACGACGGTGAAGCCCGGGCGGAGGTTGAAGTTGGAGCGAAGGGTTCAGTTCGTAGAGCCTGGTGGGCCTTATATTTGCGGTGTTCCACTCTGCTAAAGAGAGCTTGCGCGCCAGGTAATTAAGCTGCCTAGCAGCATCTGTCCTGGAAAGGGGAATGCGAACGCTCTGTTGTTGTTGCTGTGACTCTCAGGCAGCTTTGTCTGCTTGATCATTTCCAGTGATTCCGCAATGCCCAGGTAGACATCTAAATAAAACCTGCGGCCTTATGTCGCCCATCTCCCTTTTCTCTGTGTATTCTCTTCAAATTTATGTTATCAAGCGGTTTGCCAATGTACTAACTACACGGGACCAGGATGACTTCTTCAACGTGCAGACAGTCTGCGTAGCGGCTATCACCAAAAGGACAAGTGCAGCCGAGCCCACTCATAGCGACCAACACGGTCACGCAGAATGCGTTTGTTATAGCGTTCAAGCTATCAAGAATATAGTAACGAAATGGCAGAACCATTTATTGTGGTCCAAAGCAGTCGGTAAGCTTGCTTTGCTTCATGGATGATGGACCAACTATCGCAGTTTCGAGATTATTCAAACCAGCAAAGTGCTCATTACCGAAAGCCTTGCTGCAAACCAGGTGTTTGAGTGAAGCGATATATTAGACCGGTGCTAACGAGCTCAGAGGTGGTGGTGGCATCGGTTCTGCAGTCTCCTCACTTTCTTCATTCGATTCACTACTGACAAAGCCTTTCACCTCTGGGACGATGTGCTCATCAGTGCATAACCCCGCGACATCGGCCTCGTCATCCGCATCGACGAAGTCGTCCCGAGCAACGTCAGCGGCGCTCGACTGAGCTTTGACGATGCGCTGCCACAAATGCGCAGGCGGGTCGTCATGGCTTGCGAGCCCCGCTCCTGCCCCACGGACGAATCCAGCTTTGCGTAAACAGTTTCTGATGCAATGCGCGGGTACCTCATTCCAGGCGCCTTTATCATTTCCACAAGTGTGAACAACGTCACCCGTAGTGGAAGGTTAGTAGCTCAGTGCTCAATCGCAAACGACATGAGCTTGATCGCCCGTCAGCGATAAGAAACTTTGAATGCTCGAATAATGCCCATATCTAATGGCTGCATTTCAGATGTGGCACTTGGTGGCAAAAATAGCCTTGACACCGAGGAGCAGTAGAGCGATTATCCAGCACGTGCAGTACCTTTTTGTCCTGCCGAGCCATGTCTATGTGAAATTCAACTAGCCACACTGCGAACAGGTCCCGCGTTATACAGGCCTTGGTGTTATTCGGGTAGCCGGTAGCACACTGGCACGTAACTGTCGAAGCCTTGCGGTTTCTTGGGCTTGCCTGTCACGAAGGGCTGTCGTCGGTCACAGTCCCTCGGCAAATCAGTGTGCTTGAAGTGTATACGCTAGGCAAAGGTAAACTATCTTAGTGTTAAGAGAGTTATCTGAAGTCGACGTTCTCCTTGAAACAGACGTCATGGGCGTGCGAACTGGTCGCTTTAGGTTCACTAGGAGGTTAAGGGTCCGTTTTGTGTTCCCGAATAGCTACTCAAAGAAATGGCTTAATGGGCTCCTTCTTTGTGTGTTCGAAGAGAATACTGTGGAGTTCATGGAATTTGCATATTGCGGTATTGTAATTAGCATTCTTTGTCTACTTTAGCCGTCTTGAGCCCGCATCCATCCATCCATCCATCCATCCATCCACCCATCCATCCATCCATCCATCCATCCATCCATCCATCCATCCATCCATCCATCCATCCATCCATCCATCCATCCCTCCCTCCTTCCATCCATCCATCCTTTTATCCCTCCCTCCCTCCATCCATCCATCCATCCATCCATCCATCCATCCATCCATCCATCCATCCATCCATCCATCCATCCATCCATCCATCCATCCATCCATCCATCCATCCATCCATCCATCCATCCATCCATCCAATCATCCATCCCTCCAACCATATAGTTTCTCACTATATTACCTAGAGGGAACACTCGCGCTGCTGCGCTGTGGTATGCATGCGAATGCCGGTCTTGAGATTGGCATCGTCCTTGGAGGGCCAGGCAAGCACAATTTCGTCTGTCGCAATGATTAATTTTCTAATAAAACATCACGTAAAAAGCTGTTTTAGCTTTATTATTACACAATGACATGTTTTGTTTAACTATGAGAACTTATTATTGCATGTACAATTATACGAAACGTAAAAAAAGTATCAGCGGGCCGCTAAAGTTGGAGGACAGACGACAAGATTCGTGCTCGCTTTGGAACAGTTTGTAGTCTGTTTTTGCTTTTCTTCCCTTCATCATGCATTGTAGGTGAGTAAACTTCACTGGAAGATGTACCGTAATATGCGTGTATCAAATTTTTTTATGCAGATTTTGCTCTAAGAACGCGTTCTTTGTGTAGCCATATCCACGTTTTAGACGAAACCTTTTACAAGACCAGCCAACACAAGCCTCGCAGACACATATACTTTCATTGCCATGACGGCACAGCGCCCCTTAGGAAACTCCACAGACGGTGACGCCAGGTTTCCCTCTAGTGTTATAGTGAGAAACTCCATCCATCCATCCATCTATCCATCCATCCATCTATCCATCCATCCATCCATCCATCCATCCATCCATCCATCCATCCATCTCCATCCATCCATCCATCCATCCATCCATCCATCCATCCATCCATCCATCCATCCATCCATCCATCCATCCGTCCATCCGTCCGTCCGTCCGTCCGTCCGTCGATCCATCCATCCATCCATCCATCCATCCATCCATCCATCCATCCATCCATCCATCCATCCATCCATCCATCCATCCATCCATCCATCCATCCATCCATCCATTCGAAAGAAAGAGTAAGAAAGATTGAACGTCAATTTATTCTGCGAACGTTCATTACGTGTTCCGAGGCACCGCAGGGTCGGTAACCGCTTGATACAGCCCAGATTTGGCCTAGCAAAGAAGTTGGGTGCCACGTGCACAAATTCACCATCCATTGTTCTTTACCGTTTCTCCATTGTTTCTTTCCATTTTCTTTTCCGCCTTTTTTATTACTACCAACAATCCAGTTTCAAGCAGATGCTTACAGTGAACGAGCCGTTGCAAACGAAGCTACTGCACTACAGGACGAGGAAAGGCATGGCAACCGCCCACTGATGGAGTCATTACACGAAGCCATGGGTCAATGCACGGTTGCACTTCCATTTCGTCGTTTTTAGACGAAACAGCCAAGTGTTGCATCGGCGTGGCTTTCTTTCCTTGATTTATTCGTCAGTTGAAACAAGAAGGCACGATGCGATACGTGCCGAAGCGCACTGGCAAGTGATCTATGCGACAAAGGCTATCTAGGCGGCAAAACATGGCTGTGATGGCCAACAATATTTTACGATATACGTACAAGCTGCATTTGTTATAAATCATTCTGTGTAACTGCATACAGTTTCATAACAAATAGTGAAGCCCAATCTCCAGATGTTCGGCTCCCGATAATTACACGGGAAAATTATTGCGCAGTACACCTTTTTTGGAAAAAGCGGCGCACTAACGTCGTTGCAGGAGCAGGAAAAGGAACTGACACGTTGCCTTTCGTTTGCACGTCTATCGAGGCCACCATCGTTTGAGTCGACGCCCTGACATGTCATTTTCCGCCATGTAGCGAGGTGAGGCTTTATTTTCGTCAAAATTTATGACACCACTGTGTGATTTGACCGTTTTAAACGTTATCTTAAGTGCTTCATTTTTTTACGTCTAAGACACGTTGTCGTTTCCCGAAGTAATGGTTCTCAGTCGTGATAACACTCGTACAACTCAACCCGCCCGCAGTGAAGAAGACAACGACAAAGCTTGCCGTTCTACGCAAGAGAGAGAGAGAGAGGCTGTGTTTGATGATTAGCGAAAGATGAACGTTTCCTTTGGATTTCAGCACGAGGTAGGATTAAAAAAGAGAGAAGATATAAAATAATAAAACCTCAAACAAACACGCGAGCAAACCCATAATTACACTACTCGAACACACGAACTTGAGGCAAGTGACAGTGTCCACGTATCAATTTCGGTGTTTCAAATGAAGCAGAGTGCTTCCTCGAGAGTCTTTCAGTGGGCGCGCGTCATGTCTTGAGGTAGCAGAAGAAGAAGAAGAAAGAAGAAGGCAGGAATGGCCGGTTCTAGCTCGACGCCTCGCCAGGCCTTCGATGCCCGAAGCAACCTGCTATCCGTCCCGTATGACAAGTTTCAGTCGCACTTTGCCGCGTGCATTTCCATCTTTGTGATCGCTGTCCTCGTGGTTGTGATATCAGCCTTCGTACACATAAGCCACCAGTGGCCCTTACAGGCAGAAGCGGCCACCGAGAACGGAAGCTTGTTCTGCTGCCAGGAAGAGATGCGGGAAAGCCTGCGCTACATCAACACCAGCGTGAACCCCTGCCGGGATTTTTTCGCCTACGTGTGCTCCAGCGTCATCAAGCTTCGACTCTGGCCGAAGGTCAACCATCAAGCCGAGTTCAAGCGCATGGTGTTCACTGGAGTGATGCCGCCTGGTGCGCCTAGAAGCCAAGCCGGTGAGTTTCTCGTCGCGTATCACAGGTCCTGCCTCGAAACCATGTCGCGCGAGAGCATCGCTAGCGCGCTTGCCCGTGCCCTCGTTCGAAAGCAGCAAGACGTTCTGAAAAATATGGACGCGAGAAAAGCGTTTATCTACGCAACAACGGCGACTGTGAAGTACCAGCTAAGCACAGCATTTTACGTTCTTAAACTGCTTAACGAGCAAAGCGTCCGTATAGGCACAACGCCCACTTGTAACGACGACTCCTATTCTCAGGACGCCCTTACGGCCTCGGTAGATGCTGTCAACAGTGTTTTACGCCTGACGGTCACCGCAAAAAGAACGCTCGAGCTCAAAGCCAACATATGCAGTATTTATCGTGCTAATCGCGAAGGCATCGTGGCGTACACAGCCGCAAACCGTAGCGACTTCCAGAGTGACGTTTGGGACATTGAAGACCTTGAAGCTGGCTTAGCAGCGAACGGGCTCTCGCTTTCGACCGTGGCGTTGTTCAAAGTTAACAACACGCGTACTGTCCGAGCTATACTCGACGTCTTTTCCCCGGAACGAAACGACGGCTCAACTGGTGCCACTTACCTCCTATGGCAAAGCGTTGTGAGAGGCGTCTTGCAGTTCAAGGTTTTGAGAGACGGCCCACCGCAGCGCGTATTTCAAGTCTGCAACACAGAAGTCAATCACAACGTACGACTGGGCCGACAGTTCCGGACAAACATTTTTACCAGCCCCGAGAGAGACGCTCAGCTTCGTGCCATCTTCGACGCCGTAAAGGACGCCGTGCACGCCGACTTGCAGGCGAGTGGGCTGGTTGAAGCAGACGACGTCGCTCGCCTTGAGAGATTCTTTAAAGCTCTCAAAATGATCACACCTGCAGAAGTTCTAGAAACAGCCTTAGTAGTTCCAGTGGCGTCGCAAAACTTCGCGATCGATTTGCTTCAGAGCCGTGAATTCGAGTTTGAAGCTGCCAGGGCATTTTTCTCGCATTTCGACCAAGATAATTTACGTAGCTTCGCCAACCTAGAAATTGCTGGCAATCACAGCGTGTACATTACCACTAACCTTTACTACTACATCCACACCGGTGCAGCCAACTTGGACCTGACCAACATGGCCATTGTCGGCCGCATCTTCGCCGAGGCCCTATGGTTCATGGTTTTCCGCACAGTTACATGGACTTCACAGACTTATACCAACATGCGACGCTTGGAGGAGTGCTACGATAGCTACCACTGGAACAACAGCACTGTGTACGACGCCAATGCCATCACTCCTTTCTTCACTGCGCTGGGCCTGTCGTCCGTTCTGAATGCGTTTGACCGGCCGCAGTGGCTAGCGGTGAAACCTGCCTGGGGCTTGTGGCGCATGTCGCATGCCCAACTGTTTTACATTCTTGCCACGTACGCGCGTTGTCCGAGAGCATCTACACCTAGGAGTGTGAGCTCCATCAACGGGCCGCTGACGTACGTCAGAGACTTCGCGGACGCGTTTCTGTGTCGCTATGATGCACCGATGGCGAAACGTCATCGTTGTCCTTCACCTGCGCGCAGACGGTAGCAATTCCTGCATTGACTTCTTGTTGTTGGCGGGATAATTTTAGCATGCCTCCTTTTATTGCTGCACAAGGAGCTCTTTCATTTCTTTCTTTCTTTTGGAGAGGGGGTGGATAGGGTAGGGGAGGGACACGTGTTGTGAATGCGTGCTTTTTTCACACGCAATCTTTCAGACATTCGGGACAATATGGTACATTTTTACTATTATATCCACTGAAGCACCTGGCATATAACACTCGTTATACATATATCGGAACACTTTTAGTGGCCAAGATAACATTGGCGCATTTCTTTTGCTGCAACTATGAGCGGTAATAATTACGCAAATATAGCAGATTCTTCATAGCGGAAGAGTCAGAATCATGTCAGAATATTCATGTCAGTAATGAGTTAGAAGAAAATGGATACACAGAAGGCAGGTTACCTTATAGGATTATCTTTTTTTACTGCACTAAACATTTAAATATTGCCTAGGAGGAGACAGCACAATTCTAGCCCTTCATAAAAATTACTTAATGAGACAGCCATTACTGCTACCAGAAATGGCAATGCGTAATTGAAAATTAGCATAATTATGCTAATTAACTTTTAAATGACATTTCGGTACATATTCAAGCCTACTAGTTGTAGCTAGTTAATATTCAAGGCATATATACTACATGCTTCGGTAGTGGGTAGAACTTGTGTTGAACCTTTAGAACTTTCGGTAATCCTCCCCGCTATACTGCTGAGATAGGTGACACATTAGCCATTTTCTAAATTTATTCCCAACAGTATATAATTTCGTGTTCAGCACAAACCCAGTTCATCGTGCTGACCATTCGTTACAGGAAACCTTACTGGCTACCCACCTTCCTCAATGCCCCGCGCAATGTCGTCTCGTTAGGGAAACGGCGGCGCCGGCACCCAGACCGAAGCAGCCCAGTATTTCAGAAGATTGTATTGTAAACTTCTCAGTGCTTACGGATTACCGGAGTCGTGGACGGCAGTAGATTAAGGGAGCTTACAGTAGTAAAGCTAGTAGCGACATCGTGCGACGCTTTGTCCAGCTATATTAAGCTTGATTTTTTTTTATGTCGCGTGTGTGTTCTCGTCAAAGGAAAACAAAAAATACAACGACTGCACGTTAGCTATTGCATCGGTACCAACGCTTCAATGCAGCTTTCAAGAAGGTAACGTTATTTCAACGCAGTCTTAGATTTGTGTGCTCTCTGTTTAAACTCTGCGTCACGATATGTCGGTGCTAGCACTGTAGCTGCCGCACAGCTTTCTTGTAACGGCGTATTCCGCAAACGCAACAAATACGTTTGCGTACAAGCTAGAGCTTTATTGCCAAATGGCGCCATGCTCGCACGTAGCGGTGGCACAACAGAAATGTTTCAGGTTTCTTCCTGTACCAGGAATATTGCCGCAATAACCTTTGCTTCTGGTGGTCACAGCGGTCGACTCAATATCTATAGCTTCCTCTAGACAGGTGCATGGAATCTCCATTAAAAATATTTTCTTTTTACGTTCGTTCAATGGTAATGGGCGCGACTGTCAGCTAATGAATTGATTATACCGCGCGTAAAGGCCGTGCATGTGACGACTGTTCCGGAGAACCACGCAAGTGTGTTTTTGACACGAAGCTCTTGATGTCGAATATAGACCCAGAGCTCTTTGTTTTGCGGCGATATAATGTCACTTTGCACTATATTCCGAGTAGCTGAACTTCGGTGGTTTAAAGAACTTGCAGCTTAAGGAGATCTTTTGTTGCTTTTTGTGTTGTTAAAAGTTGTTCTACAAATGATAAAAAAAGATCTCATCTGTATTATTTAATCAAGTTAGAATACGCAAAATACAGCTCTGAGTAAACATGCTTGCTTACACACACACACAAACACACACACACACACACACACACACACACACACACACACACACACGCCTACCTACCTACCTACCTACCTACCTACCTATGGTGTCGGGCTGCTACGCACGAAGTCGCGGGATCGAATCCCAGCCACGGCGGCCGGATTTCGAAGGAGGCGAAATGCGAAAACATCCGTCTGCTTAGATTTAGGTCCACGTTAGAAAGCGCAGGTGGTTTGAATTTCCGGGGTCCCCCACTACGGCGAGCCTCCTAATCAGATCGTGGTTTTGGCACGTAAATCCCCATAATTTAATTTAACAAAAAAGACAATATTTTCTCTGCTTGAATCAAAAAGATACTGCTATTGGGCAGAAAAATTTCTTTACGTCATTGCTGCGCTGTCCCAAAAATTATCTGTTCGCTCAAATCTCTTTGCTCAAGGTTTTTTCGGCTAATACCTTTCTTGGTAAGCACGCGTAATACGACCGACATATATCTGTGTTTTTTTTAGTTCTGTTTAGCTCTCTCTATACTCACTAGTGCATGAGTGCCGACCCGTATTAGTGTAATTCTTCCCAATTATGCAGGCAAGTCACCGCTAATTTTCTTGGCTTTATTTTTCAGCACAGAAACAGGAGGTTTTCGGTTTCCCAACTTTTCTGTTTGTGCGTGTCGACAGAAGTTTCGCGTTTTTCTTTTTTTTTTGGTTAGTTTTCGCTAGATCTTTTGTTTTTCTTAGGTCACTTTCTTGCCTTTGTTAGCATTTCGTTTTGTCGCTGAATATTTCAAGAAGCAAAAAAATTGTAATTTTCTCTTCTGTTATCCGTCGAGCTTTAAAGCTTCCTCTTTAGACGATGAAGCACCGAGGGTGCTAGAATCAAGGACTAATCTGTTGAGCCGCGAGAGATTTGGAGGACGGCGAAGCACCGACTCAAGCCCACAGCACGCGCGAACTAATTGTGGCGAACCTAATTTTGTTAATCCTCTAAATAGGTGCCACAAATTATAAGACACCAGTCGTTTGATAAAAAGAAAGATACACTAAAGAAAGTGCAGATGTAGGTAAGCTAACCAATACAGAAAATCCAGGATGGGAATAAGGGGAGGATTGGTAGACAGTAAGAAAAAGAAAGAGAGACCCAGACGGCTCTGAGCGAGTAATTCAACATGCGTAAGTTTAGTTTTCTGCCTTGAAAAAAGGAAACGAGGTGGCTACAAACCTCAGTTGTTAGATGTTAAGGAAATCTTCAGCTTATTCTATTGCCGGTTTGTGCTGCTGTCACACTGGATGCCATATTACAACATATAAGAAATTGTCCTAATGTGTATGTGTCGTGTTGGTTGAACCGAAACCTTTTCTACAGTTTGCGGACGATTTTGTTTGATCATCTCGAATCTTGATTATGAGCGGCACTGTAGCGGAGACTTCTGGATTAATTTGAACGCCCGGCATCTTTGAAGATGCACCCAAATCTAGGCGCATTAGCGCTTTTGCGCGTGACGATGACACTCGAACGTTTTCTGGAAATAATCTATACAGTGCACGCATGTTCGCTCGTCCTATCAGCTTACTAATCGTGCTCAGGCATCTGCGTACACTGGTTCACCGCTGCTGCCAGCACGCCACTCATTTCATCCCCAAAGCCATTTCACGTATAGAAATTGTGATTTCCAAAAGGTTTTATATTCGCAAAGCATTCGCTGTCCCAGCTGATCCCTTAAGCCTCGTTCCTTTCTTCTGGAATAGGGGATATCAAGCACTCGAACCTCCCGATGCTTTAGGCGCTCCCGGTGCGAGATTCGATTTAACGCCAGCCATCGCTACATGCGGCCGACAGAGGCGTGCTTCGCGCATCTCCCCTCCCGCTGGCGCCCTCGAGTCAAGCTCGACTAATGATCTGCCGTCACCGACTGCGAATAACGGCTCTCCCATCGCACCAGCGCCATCTCCCAGGCCATCTGTTTCGCTCCAGTTCTCGGGCGCCATGCCCAAGACGCGGCGGACGCACCGGCGCATTGAGCTTCAAGAACGGCGGTGTTGCTTGGGCATCGATCATGAAAGTGGTAGGATAGTGGATATTCTTCAGTGATGGCGGATGGACCACGGCAACAAACGAAACAGCTCAATTCGAAAAAGAAAATACCGCACTTGTTGCTTAAAAGGTAAAAGATTACACAGCGTCGAACGCGGTGCGCTCAGACTTGGCCGCGAATGAAAAGCAACGTCTGTAATGCACCCGTAACAGCTGCTATGTTTGTTCACTCGTTCTTAAAACAGGGCCACGAAAAAAAAAGTGTGATTATTTTTTGCATAAACTTCCGCTACACCTCTTTAAAGTTATTTCTCTTTATTTATATGGTACTCCCGAAACAGAACTTTACTTGTTCTTGAAAAGAACGTGGTGCCAGCTCTTCGAGCCTGTTGCAGGGCGAAACAAATCATTGAAGTCTGTTGATATTGTTTAGATTCTGTCGGAAGCAGATTGATGATTCCTTCTTTACTTAATATTGAATCTTCCTTAGCTTAAAACCCAACATGACGCATTAGGCGATGCTCAGCCTGTGCGCTGCAATTCAAACAAACTGAGAGTCGGCACACTCTCTATGTTTCGCCTTTGCATTCGTTGCAGAATTGTGATATAATAATTTATTACTAAACTACAAAGTGGGAAACTTCGCACTCCAATCTTTCTTCTTTTTCAATGGCGCAATTTTCGACAACTCTTGTAAGAAAATTGATGTCCTGATCAGGAAGTTGGAATGAAATATTTTTCGTTCCGCTTTTAGTTTAGTTACACTGAAGAATGTTCCGTTCCATTTTGCTCTGGAACGAAAAAAAAATTATCCATGACGGTTCATAACGGTTTTTGTTTACATTCACAATTTTCGAAGCAGAGTAACGATAAAGTCATAGTATTTATTGTTCTGAATAATTGAATTATGAATTATGAGATAATTCTCAGTGCCCTGAGTGAAGGCACTGAGCATGATTTCAGAAGCGGCACGTCATCGAGTGTAGTCGCCGTAATTCCAGACTGTTGTTCCCATAAAACGAACTTAAACAAACGATAAAACTTCGTAACAGAGCGTTGTGCCCGAAGAAAACAAAACGATAAGCTCTTCAGCGCGCAAGCCCCGAGTCTTTGTTACGATTCCGATCTGCTAGTGCACCGAGTGGCAGGCTTAGATTAGTGGAGCGCTCAACCGGCTTTCGCTCGCTCTACGCCTGCCTGAGACACGCGCTGTTGCCACCGGGCGCCCGTACATGTGAAATATCCAACCACCATGGAGGAATGATAGAACGTGGGGCTGGGCTCAGGACGTTCTAAGCAAACATTTATATTTACACTTGGTAAGATGATGCCGAAGGTAAGTTCCAGCTGCCCATATCATTTGCGAGCGTCAGTTTTCTCTTTTTAACCCCTCTGTCGGCATGGTCCCGCCGCCTTCCTCCAATCCGGCGTCGGTAGAGGGATGACATCATGCTCCGCCAATCCGGAGGTTGGTAGTCCTTTTCGTGCGAGGGCAGCTTGGTCCAAAACACAGGCACATCACCATGCACGGACAGGAAAAGGGGTAAGCGTAGCAGCATGGCTGATGTCAGATGATGTGAAGAGATTTCCCCCTACACCCCTCTCGGCGGAACCCCTCCTGGCAGAGTCCGTCTTGACCTAACTCAATTAACTGCCATGGATGGTCGCAGTTGGGGATGGCTCTGACGAGGTCATCGGCTCGTTCACCATTGTCGCGACCGCCGTGAACGATCTGATTTTGACGAGTACACGGCCGATCTCAACAGTGCTAATGCGGAGCCCCGAGATACCCGCTAATGCTGACGTTGCTTAATGTCGGTTGTTTCGCATTGCCGATTTTCCCGTTGAATCGAAAACCGATAAAAAAATATTCTGGTGTCACTCCGAAACAAAATAATAAATAACGTTCCTGTTACGCTTTCGTTCCGGTCAAAAATAGCGTTTTTTGTTTTTTTGTTTTTGTTTGCGTTCAGTTCCGACACACTGGGCCCAATTAAAAAGTCTGCTTTCTATATTGTGACAAGATTGTAACTTTTTCTGTTGAAATACGAAAAACGTCGCCAAATACGGTGCGGTGGACGGCGAGCAAAACTTTTTTGTCTGGTCTCTAGTATATATACAAGAGCTCTCCAGCTAATAAGCTTCCTTTTAAGAGGATAGCCATATATGTGAAAACAAGCCGGTATATGTGGCACGCTTCCTATCTGGATATCAAAATTAATGAATGACTACACAGTTGTGCGACCTATTGACCGAAGGTTGTTAGCCTCGTTTATCTAGGAGGCCATTTGACACTCTTCTGAAACCAACATGTGCTGAAGGCGGCCCTGCATTTGCTGAATAGCGAAGAAATACGTCCAAGGCAAAGTGGCAGAGGGGCCCCGTAGCAAAGGCCTCGTGATCCGGGGCCTTACTCCAGAAAGTGTGTGTCGCCCCTTCCCCTCCTCACCCGCTTTCTTGAGTACTTTTCCACAACTAGCGCAAGAAATTTACCAGAAAAGTGATTTTTATTGAAACTCAATTTCTACATTACACACTAAACCCCAACTTTGAATGTCTTAGTTCAATAAAAACAAACCAAGAAAATAAGTAAAGCATTGTGCAAAAAGATGACGTTACTATATGGCTAAACAATCCAATCTGCATTAAAATGATGATGATAGCTCTTTTATGTTTCTCCAAGTTTTGGCTGAAGTTACGTGTCTCAAAAAAGGCACCACTGCAGGCCACCTTCCCATGTGACAGTGCGAAAGAACTCATGAACTGAATGCGAAAATGCGCACCTGTTTGCAACTTTAACTGAAAAGTACGAAAGCCACTACGCCTCTCCCCCCCCCCCCCCCGTCTCTCTCTCCTAAATACTAAAGTAAGACAATGTAAGGAAGAAAGTAACAATGAGCGAATAAGAAATTTTACAAGTGTATTAACGAGAACAGGAGTTCTCATCAGCTTACGTGAAAGCGAAATTTGTCACCCAGAGCTCAGGGGGCGCCGCCGATAGTTTGAAGAACAGGACAAGTTCTTACCTAATACACAGGCTGCTGTTTTCTCTGCTGGTATTCCAACAATGAATGCGTAATATACGAAGACAAAAGGTTCAGTTATCATTTATCGCTAGTGCGGTATGTTCAGTGTTCACGTAAGCGCAGTGCGGCATAATCGTCCCATGTGACGTGCACATTTGGACTAGTTTGGGGGTCATTCTGAATCGACCAAGTCTTGATGAAAAATGAAAGATGAAGAGTGATATAACGCGGACAACGTTGCTTGCGCAGTTTTCGAATCTTTCGACCCTCATTCTTGAATAAATTCTGGGGTTTTACCTGCCAGAACCACGATTTGATTATGAGGCACGCAATAGTGAGGGACTCCGAAATAATTTTGACCGCCAGGCGATTTTTCACTTGCCTACAATTCGCGGGTCACGGGCGTTCTTGCATTTCGGCCCCTCGAAATGCGGCCGCCGCAGCCGGTATTTCATCCCGCGACCTCGTGCTTAGCAGTGCAACACCATAGCCGCTATATAAGCCACCGCGGCGGGTGATACTCATCATTCTACACGGTACAGATTCAGCAGTTCACACGCGATATCACCGCTTCGAAACACAATAAAAAAAATAGTAATAAAAATAGCACAAGCAAAAGAATCCTTAGAACTGCTTGCGTTTATGGCCAGCAGCAACTCTTACTACATGCTATGAGCGTCCAATAGAAAGAAGGAAAGAAAAAATAGGTAGACAGCAAGAGACATGGCGGTGATTGAGCTATAAGGGGAAATCTCGAGTTCTTTCCTCCTCTCACACCTTTCCAAGTGGATCGTCCTTCTTTGGTTTCTTTTTGGACTAGTGTTGTGACCCGAAAGTCGAGCAGCCCATTGAGGAACACACAGCCTGCACACACAACTTGTACACGCAGCCTGCAAGCATCATTACCAAAAGGCCTCTGCAGATGCAAGAGACAGGGCCACATGCTTTCGTCTTTGTCAAGTAAGCAGTCTGAGGAACGGAGAAACATATCAGCTCGTGCGCATGACAAAGCTGCCGCTTCTTCCCAGTCGGCACGCTTCTGCTGAAGTCACTGGATTGCCGTTGACAAAGAACGCAAGGATGCCCTTTACCCTAAATTCGTTAGCCGTGCGGCAGAATAGCGCCAGAGCAGGCAGTCGAGCAGCACTTGTTGGCATTTGGAAAAGATGTGACTTCGGGTGGCAGTTTTTCCGCCTTTGTTTGTTTCATTTGTGTTCGCTTCGGTCAGGCGTGCGTGAACATAGCGCAGCTTGTTTCGCCGGTGAGTCAGCGTTCGCGCTGAGTGTTCTGGAAAGAAGGTGCCAGAGAATATAATGACGCCTTTACTGAATCAAGCCGCATCAAATTAAGTTGTATAAAGCGAATAACCTCATATTAGTGTAACGTACACTTGATTTAATTAAACCCGCCTGATACAATGAAATAACGCTATACCACCATATCCTCTTCTACGGGCACTCCCTAATGCACAGGCGAATGTAATACTGCACGTAGGCTATAACACAAGACAAGCTTGAAAGCACAACAAGCAGAGGAATAGAGCGCTGTGCTACATATGGTATAGTCCCAGCGTCTGTGACGTGGATATTTTTTTTCTGTACACGTGTTTAAAATTCTTGGGCATTGTTGCTCCTACTTTCATCGTCGTAAAATACCTGGCATCTACTGCACGTGTCGCTATCCCCCTTGCCCAATGTAGGGCAGTAAACTGGTTGTCTATCTGCTTTAGATTCTTCCTTCCCAGTTTATTAAGATGGAAAACTGGGGGAGGTTGAAGGCGTTCATGTTGAAGTTATTGCAGCGCAGTTTTCCTTTCCCTTCCAGGAGCAAACTGTCCGGGGCTTTATTTTCGCAGCATCGCTCATATTGTCATCGAAAGCAGCGCAAGGAGCACTACAAAGAAAAGGGGTCATAGCGATGCATGCCTCCACGTGTTTCCTGAAATGGTTGCATTACCCTCACTAATTACCATTTAGGCGTATGCATCCACGTTCTTTTTAATTTCCTGCAGTATTATACGTTCTCGTAAAAGTGCTCGAACCTTAACACAAACAAACAAAAAACGGCGCTAAATTTCTCATTTATTAAAGGTGAACATCACATCCCAGGTGTGTTAAGGTCATTTGCAAAGCATTATTGTTTACCGAAGCCTCAGGTTTGTTTCCTTATTAAAAAAGATATGCAGATCCCCCGCACTATGGGAATCGATGTAAGCGAAGCTTTGTCTGCTGCTTGCGTTCATTTACGTTATTTGGCGGCGATATATTGACGGCATACGACAGTCGTGACGGGGCGTGAAATGTTACTTTGCCTGCTCCGCTTGTGTTTGTTATCCTTGCCCTGCTCGACGCTTTATGCGAGCCTTCGTCTCCTCGGCACCAAGTGCACGCTTCGGCACCATTCTGGGTTTTAGCGTTGTAGCTCACAAAACTACCTCCTCTCCCCCCCTCTCTCTTTCTCTCTATCCCCTCCTTAGCATTCTTCCCACTTCCTCACTCTACTGTCATTGCTGTTGCGGATGAGCACGGAGGCAAGCGCGGCAGCTCCTCCACTGAATTTGTGGGGGTTAACGCCTAGTCACGGCGTCTAGAGGGCATTGTGCACATGCGATGCGGCTTAAATGTTGACACGAGCTTCTCGGACCATCTTTCCTTCGTGCACGGACTCTTCGACAACTTCCACCGTAAATACCTACCTCCCGCTCAGCAGTAGGGAATGTCAAAGTACACTGACGAACCCAACGCTCTACTAAATGCCGCTGTCACGGAAGCAGGAGTTCGCCATGCCCCAGCCAGCCGGTGCACAATGTCAGCACTAGGCCCCGACCTTATTAACAACAAAACACTCCGAAATATAGACGACAACTCCGTCATAGCCATCACGGCGTACTTCTATCACTGCTTTGACACTGGCACCCTCCCTAGTTCGTGGAAAGATGCCACGGTAATTTTTATGCCAAAGTCAAACGAACCATTGATCACTTCTAATCTCAGGCATATATCACTAACCTCTTGGTAAAACACTTGGACACGTATCGTGAACCGATTCAGTAAGTACATAGAAGACAACAATCTTTGCCCAACAGAAATGGTAGGTTTTCAAAAATCTCTTTCATGCCAAGATACGTTCGAATGGAGCCTGACATCATTAAACCCAATCACAGTGTAGATATACAATTAATTTTGAGTCTGGACCTCCACGGAGCCTTCAATAACGTTTCACATTTTGCCATCCTCCGAGAGCTTAATCTCATTCGGGTTAGCGGAAAGACCTGTGACTACGTAGGTGCCTTCTTAGCTCACCGTACCGCAACCATACATATAGGCACAGAGCAATCCCCTTCGTACGGTTTGGTCAGCTACGGCACGTCCCAAGGCTCAGTGCTCTCCCCTTTTCTTTTTAACCTCTCTATGATGCCGATGGCGTGAGCATTGCGATCAATTCCTGATCTCAAGTTTTCACTCTACGCCGACATCACTCTTTGGACGACTGGCGGGTCCGATGGAGAGATTCAATAGACTCTACAGGACGCTGCCAACACGGTCGTGGCTCATGCATGGTCTATGAATCTCACATGCTCCCCTAAAAAATCCGAGCTGCTTCTCCTTCCATCCCACCGGGCGGCCGAAAAACACATGTCTAATACACCGGTTATTCTAAACCACATCCCTGCAACTAGAGTGGACAAGCTCCGGGTGCTCGGTTTACACATTCAAAGCAACCGGCTCAACACATATACCCTACGTACACTCCACACCATCGTTGACCACCCTTCCGCCTTCTATAGGGTGAGCCTCCAATAAACATGGCGGTCTAAAGGAGGCTGAACTCTTACGCTTGCTGCAGGCCTTCGTTTTCAGCAAGATTACATTCGCAACACCTTATCTACAATTTCTTAAATCAGAATCAAATTAAATCGACACTCATTCACGCAAGATATATAAAATATACGGACCTCCACTGAAAGGCTCATGCTTACTGGCACCTCCAACACACTTACTGAACACACAGAAGCCGATCTCACATCCCAGTATAGCAGACTTTCTAGCACCGCAACAGGTCGACACATTCTACAAACTCTTTCTATCACTCCGGCACCCATCATCAAGACTAAATGCATCATTCCACATCACATACACGAGAACCTCCACATCTCCCCCTCTTCCTAAAAAGATGCACCCCGTGCACCACAAACAGCGCAGGAGGCAGCGAGCAAAGGCTCACCAAAAACAATTCTCCACCTCAAAAGACGTGCTCTATGTTGACGCCGCCGAGTATGGGAACAGAAATCATTACGTAATATCAGTCATTAACTCTCACAGTCAGGCCCCTGCGGTGACCTCCATTCCTGGCTCTTCCTCTGTGGAGGCGGAGAAGGTGGCCATAGCCCTGGCCCTTACAATCCCAAATTCATCAGTTATCGTTAGCGACTCCAAAGCAGTGATAAATAACTTCAGAGCGGGTAGGGTCTCTAAGCCAGCCCGTTCCCTCCTATTGGCCCATCCTTTCGCTCAAACTGTAGCATTAATCTGGACTCTCGCGCATGCGGTCCTTGCCTGAAAGGAAGCGGCTCATGCCAGTGCCCGAGGATTTACAGTCCGGGCACAGGCATCATATGTGTCGGTCCTCGCTACGGAGGAGGCGCCGTTAACAGCCCGGGATCGGCTTATTACCTACCACGACATCAGCACACACTACCGATTGCACTGTTTAACCTTTCCGCCGCTCATCTGTGGCGACAGCTAGAGGTTCACAGCTCTCCCTCCCCTTACCTTCTCCACCGCATTCATCTTTCCATTTACCTTTCTCCATCTTGTAAATTCTGCGTTTCTACCAAAGCAGACTTAAACCACATCGGCGGTGTGGCGGTGCCCTAAGCACCCCCTTCCCCTTTCCCCAATGAATTAATATCTAGTGAGGAGCAGTGCGAGGCTGCCTTGCGCAGCTCGAGGGCCGAGCTTCAGGAGGCTATCCTGGAGTGGGCTCAGAGGACAGAGGAGGCCTACTTCAAGTAGTTCCTGCTCCCGTCCTCTATCCTGTTACCCCTTCCCTTTAATGAGGAATACATAAAGTTTGTAATTCATTCCTTTGGGCCACACACCTGTTATCTACTAACGCGATAGCGTTGAGGGCGCCGTGTTGCAGAAAATGTGGTGTCGCCGCTGCGGACGTCGCTTGGCGAATAATGCTTCTGAACCGCAACCGCGCAGGCCCTCCATATGGCGCACATTTTGGCTTAAATCCTTTACAAAGGGATTCCTCGGAATTTTGAGAATGACAGCTCATAAACAAATGCTATGAAACAGAACACCGACAGCGCATGCCTTTTATGTTTTTGTGACATATTTGTGATTAATCGAATTAAAGAATTGATAAATTAATGGCAATGAAAGTGTATGAAAAGACAACTTGCCGCAGGTGGGGACAATTTCACGTCTTCGCATTCGATTAATACAAATCGGGCCCCTCGGCTATACCCCTTTCTTCTCGTTTGTGTCTTGGGACATATTTCTACTATTCTTACGTTGATATACGTAGCCCGCACTACTTGTGCTTCTGGCTGCTCTTTTTCTTATCTATCATAAAAACTAAATAATGTATGTATGTATGTATGTATGTATGTATGTATGTATGTATGTATGTATGTATGTATGTATGTATGTATGTATGTATGTATGTATGTATGTACGTACGTACGTACGTGTGTATGTATGTATCTGTAACAGAAGAAATTGTCAGCGCGACTATCAAATTTGACACCAACATCACTACTAGATTTCCATGGCGACGTGGAGAGCTTTGTACTTCTAACCATATTTATTTAATCTCATATTTTACATTTAGCGGCTTGCCTACTATAGGGTGCATCTAGCACCCTCTAATTTGTACTGATCATAATTTATCTCTTTCAGGCCAGCATACTTAAACGAGAGGAAACTTGGTTTTTGACAGCATGTGTGGTGTCGTGGAAGCAACGGATTCGGCGTGTCACCTTTTGTCTGGAGACGGGAAGCTC